>NC_081545.1:20058358-20064968 GCF_901000735.1 Corylus avellana | reverse complement strand
AAAACCAAACATTGGCCAATTTTTTTAAAAAAAATCAATTTTATAAGAAAAAATTAAAAAATTTTGATTTTTTTTATATAAAAATTAAAAATTTTCGTTTTTTTTTTTTAAATTTTATTTTTGTTTTATAATTTTATTTAAATAAAAATTTACGTTTTAAAAAAATAAATTTCGTTTAATAAAATGAATTTTTTTTTTGTTTTTTTAAAACTAAATAAAAAAATAGTTTTTTTTTTAAAATAAAAATTTCCGTTTTAAAAAAAAAATTAAAAATTTTTGTTTAAAAAAAATTGTAGGGGTATTTTTTTTTTTAATTTATAGGGGTATTTTTGTCTTATTGAGAAATCTATAGGGGTATTCTTGTCTTATTGCTAGTCTTAAGGGGGACATTGACAATGTTTTGGTAGTTTGGAGGGGACATTGTTTGAAAGTTTGGAGGGGATATTGTCAATTAGGTGGTAGTTTGAGGAGGGTATGTGAACTTTATCCAATTATAAAATAACACAACTCTTAAAATTTAAATAAAACATAGAATTAAATACTAATAATCTCATTAATTAATAAAACTAAGAACACAATTAACTCTCTCCCGTACTGCATCATCAAATCTTAATGCGGATTTGAAGATAATTGGTTATGGGTAACCATATTTTCTTCAACGTTACCATATAATTCAGGCTTTACAATTTACATTGGTTTCAAGAGTCAAAATCGCACCACAAGGCCATCAAATTCGTTAATACTTGGAACAGATAAGAAATTAAGGGGAGAAGAAGGGGGCACGAAAGACTAAAAAAAAAAATTCCAAAATTCTTCTCAATTTCAAAAATAACTAGCATGTATAATAGAGAAATGCTACAATGTCAGTAGACTGTCATTCAAAATAGGATCCATTCAATTTCCTTTGAAATGGAGAGTATCTATTCAGTGTAAAATAAGAAGTAATATTATTCATTCAATGTAAATAGATACTCTCTATTTCATTTAAAATAAATTCTCTATCCTTGGGTTCTTAAGAGCTAAGCTAACATTTGTTTTTTTTTTTTTTTTTTAAAAAAATAAAATAAAATAAAATTTGGTCCGGCTAGGTGACTTATTTTTTCACTCTTCCACATTCATTTTTTTCTCTCTCATCTCTCTTCTCAGTTCTCACGCAGATCTCCCTCTCTTCCTCCCTAACGCAAAAGCTTCTGAAAATCCAATCTTCTATCTTAAATATACTTTCTTCAAGAGTAGATGCAATGTCTTTCTTTCATTCAAAAACTATTATTTTTATTTTTTTATTTTTTTTATTTTTAATGTCAAAGTATCAAAAACCACCATCTAAAAATCACTAGCTAGCAAACGGCGAGCATGCAGTTCCTAGGGGTGAAATAGCGGTTGCGGTTAGCGGTTAGTGGCTAAAACCGCTAACCGCAACCGCCTAGGCGGTTAGTAAAATTTACTAACCGCCTCCGCTAACCGGGTAGCGGTTAACCGCCCGGTTAGCGGTTAACCGCTTTGGAATAACCGCTTTTTTTCTAACCGCTTTTTTTGGGCTTTTTTCTTTGGACCGATTTTGGACCGGGTTTGGGCCGGTTTTGGGCTCACTTTAAACATTTTTTTTTCTCATTTTAAACATTTTTTTTTTCCCTTTCCATGGCCATTTTAGCATTAAAAATTGCTATATACCAAAATCTTGTTGGCCACCTTCTACAAATCTACACATCATATAATATACAAATAAAATTACAACAAAATCATCACTTCACTTGTAGTCTTATACATAAACTCACAAGTAAGTTCATAAACTCACACATAGAAATAAAATAAAACACAAACAAATTCATAAACTCACAAGCAACCAAAAAAACCAACATATATGGTTAAACTTGAAGCTTGAGGCTCATTTCAATCAACCAAAAAAAGTTCATAAACTCACAACTTATTGTTATTATATATATATAATATATAAATATATATTATATTTAAAAAAAAAAGCGGTTAGCGGGTAGCGGATTTTCAAAACCCACTAACCGCTAACCGCAACCGCCTAGGCGGTTAGCGGTTTTTACTAACCGCTTTCAAAGCGGTTAGGCGGTTAGGCGGTTAGCGGTTAACGGTTATAACGGTTAGCGGTTAGCGGTTGCGGTTAGGCGGTTTTAAATTTCACCCCTAGCAGTTCCCATCCTCACACCACTCATTTATTAATACGCAAATCATATGCATACTTATTCGTATCTACAACATCCATGACTCACCTTTGTGCAATAAAGCTTCTTTGTTACAATACTTTTTATTGCTGATGATTTTGAAGACAATATTTTCAGGTCAGTTAGAATTGAAAGTCATGGTTTGGTACATTCCCTATATATATATGCAATAGCACAAGCAGAATACGTTGAAAGAATTCTAGGAGGCAGCTAGCGGTAACAATATATATATGGAGTGCAATCTCTATAATCTATTTTCCAACTAACAAAAAATTATTAATTTCGGTTGTTTAGTTACAACTTTAAAAAATGGTTCTAAAATTATTGATTCTTGATGTAATTTCATATAATTATATACTGGCCGGCCTAGTAGCTTCCCTTCACAACATTAATTAATTTTAATAGGAGCAAAAATAACAAGTGATCAAAATATCAACAAACAAAAAAACGTAAGGTGCCACAAATACACAAAAAGTAGAGAAGAAAACACACCAGCTAGGTAGCAGAAAAAATAACAAGAAAATCATGATAACTGAGCACTAAGGGAGAAATAAATGCAAGCAGCACGGTCCAAAGATTAGGAGTAGTATAGAAGAAATATGACTCAAGCTCCTCTAATGTCCTCTTACGGTCCTGAAAATTTACATCATTCTTTTTTCCCTCTAAAGGCACCACAAGATGATAAGGAATAATGATAAAAACTACCAACAAGAAAGCCATACATGATTCCAATAAGCAAAACCAACTTAACTGATAAGGAAGTATCGGCTGCCTGCAAGCAATAACCACCAAAAGCATAATATATAGGACACTGGAATTCTTTTAAAACCAGTCAAAGTTTTCAGATGATTAATATGGACACCAAGGGATGCATGGGAACCTCCAACTGATTAGGGATAGCACTCTGTCCCACTTGTAGAACAAAATCTTCTCTCCTATACATCTTTGCCCACTTTCACCAAAGAGGAAAAGAAGAATCTTCCAAGCAGAGAGAGTAAAACAAAACCACTTTGATTCAGTCATTTAGCAGTCAAATGACTCTTCAGTGACCAAGATGACCCCTTTGATACTATTCCTTCACTGTATACCATTACCCCCTCCATCCTTTGGAAGTGGAATTGATTATGGTAGTCTAATTTCTTCAAAATCACCATAAATTCAGGCCTTACATCGGGGTTTGAAGAGTCAAAATCCACCACGAACAGCAAAATTTGTGTCAACTAGGAAATTAAGGGTTGGGCTTTTGGTAAAAAATAAAAATAAAAATAAAAATCATAACAATTACTACTTTTTCAACCCTAGTATCCATTTTTCCTAGGGTTTGTGGTGTTGTAAGTGGGAATCAAAGGGTTGGGAGAGAAGAAGAGGAACAGAGGGTTTTGGGAGGAATATAATTAAAAAAAGGTAAGAAAAATAATATTTATATGAAATATAATAGATAACATGTTGGGGATGTGTATAGAAAAAACAGTAATCAAAATAGAGAATTTCACCTTTTGACTAGCTATTTTACATATTGCTCCTAAAGATGCTCTTAGAGTATATGATAATGATAGAATCCTTATCATATACCCCCACACTTGGAGTAGCCATTTCCAGGAGAGAATGACAATTCTAAAGTTATTTCATTCAACTTTCTTTAATTTTCAATTATAGCCATTCATTTTTATAATAAAATAGTCATTCTACATACCAGATGTACCAAAATTTAGATTTGAATTGTAAAAAAAAAAAAAAAAAACTAGAAATCTCTTGTAGTTTCTTCGACAATCCAAATTTAATTTCAAGTTATTATTATCATTATTATTACATCACCAAGCCAAAAACTACACGCACAAACTATAGAGAATGAAACAAACTGCTTGGCCATAAAGCAACAATCAACGTACAATTAATTACAATATATATTTTGAGAACAGAACCAAATATTAGAACGAAATCAAAATTCCCCCCTGACCCATCACTTACACGAAATCTACACAAACAAAGGCGGCCATAGCTATAGGTGTGGTGGCACATGCAATCTTGACTTGCCTTTTGCTTGCTCTTCAGAGACCAGGATGAGCACTTTGATGCTTCTTTTCTATCCTTTGGAGGTGGAAGAAAGGGTACTTTTTTTTAAAAAAAAAAAATTTATTTTTTATACAAATATGGGAAAATGGAATGGAAGAAAGGGTACTTGATATATATAAATTATGTCAATAAGGAACCAAAGATTTCTCTATTTTGAACAACCTAAATCCTCCTCAATCAGCACTGATAGATTATCCTAGCCCGAAGAATTCTTGGTATTTGTCTACTCATTTAGATATAAAGTTACTGACTTTTTTTTTCATATTTAAAGCTGCCCTTTAGATATGGTTAAAGGGCACCACTGCGCCAACATGATACCAAAATTCTTCACTGCCCGCAAAAAGGAGTTTCTTTTCCTATAAATTTTTTGAGACAAAAAGGCAGGTTGTTATCAAGAAGATGCTTCACATGCATAATTTCTCCTCCATTATCACTAAATTGATATAAAATTTATATAACCAACATAACTACGGAAAAACATACCAACACAAAAACGAAAAAATGTCAAAACAATAACAAAAATATGCAAACTAAGGCATGAAGTAATCGGTATATCTGAACCAATGCCAAAAGTAGCCAGGAAAAAGGACAGAAAAACAAATCAAAGATTGAAAGTACTCCACCGAAGCCTCAAGAAATCTTTGAAACACCTTCAGAATCAATGTAAAAAAGATGAAAGGAAAGATGAGAATCGATACTGAAATCTTTGAATACAGATCAAATCTGGAGAAACCCAGATTCATAATTCAAATAATTAATTAGCAAAAAAATTAAAAGAGTCCAAATGAGAAAGAATCATGAAATGCACTTGCTTATTGTGATATGAGCTATCCTTCTTCAAACCTCAATCTTTTAGGCTCTCGATCGTCGCCAAAGCAACCATTCATGACTTGATTCTGCTTTATCATCAGGATTATGTTCACACCTCAATCTCTTAGCCGCTCGATCGTTGTCAAAACAACCATGGCTCAAATCTGCTTCATCATCACCAAGGCCTCTTTTAGATTCAATTGCAACAATGGCATCCTTATTCGATGTAGAGGCATAATGAATCATTTTTCCATCAATATCCCTGCCATATACTAGGCAAACCCCTATCTTCTTAACATCGATTTCTGGCCCAAAATCTGCGATAACCTCTACTTCGTCACCGGCCTCCAAATTGACATCATTTTCATCAAAATTGAATATCCAAATGTGATCTTCATGCGAAATTTCTAGAGTAATGTTAAATGGCCTTTCATTTTGATAAGTGGTACTCTTGGTTTTACTGAGTACAGAAATGATAGGAAGATCACCAGCGTACCATGTCTCTCCATTGCCACATGATGAATAAATAATGCATACAGCGAACCCTTCCATATTACGATCAATGATGCGAGGCACTTCAAAACATATAGAGCATCCCTCATCCTTATACGTAAACCAATCAGGTATATCATTGCCGGGGAGAAAAATGCCATACACACTACCAAATCCACTCAAAGTCCATTCCTATAACCACCAAAATCATTATGTATATAAGCAGTACTATAAAAAATACGTAGAGAGAGAGAGAGAGAGAGAGAGAGAGAACCTGTAGGATGCTTTGTTTAAAGTTATTTGTTAAATTGCTGCACCCTTCCATTTGAATCTCGCTAATGGAATTCAACAACTTATCCAAGCCAGGAATCTCTGCTAATTTATTGCAATTAGTGAGGTACAAAGCTTCCATATGTAAGAAATTTGATAGATTTGGTAATCTTTCCAACGCCATGCAGTTTGACGCATGCACCACATTCAAACTTGGTGGTAAATCTGGAATTGATTGAAGCTTTGTGCAATTATCCAAAGTGATAATTTCAAGCTTCGAGAGACCACCAAGGCTTGATGGCAAGCCATGAAAATGATTGTTTTGTAGATCTAAAGATCGAAGGGAACATAAACTCCCAATATCTTTAGGAATTGCAGCATATGATAAATTGCAATTACTAAGATTTAACTCTCTTAGTGAGTTCAAGCCTTGTAGTGAAGCAGGCAACAGATGGACTGGCCTGGGACTTTTCCGCGGGAATATCCAAGACAAAACTAGTGAAGACAGTGACTTAGATGGTGATCCTTTACACCCACACAGTGACAAGTATTTGAGGTTCTTTAGTTGTACTATGGTACATGGCACTTGTCTTATGGCAGTGTTATCTGCAAGAAAAGTTGTCAAGGATTCCATCTTCCCCAACTCCTCAGCCAATTTGTCAAATTTAGAACAACCAGAAAGAATGAGAGTTTGAAGAGACTTCAACCTATAGAAACTCTTTGGCAGACTTTGAAGACTTTTGCAATCTTTCAAATTAACCAAAACAAGATTA
>NC_081545.1:20052631-20058258 GCF_901000735.1 Corylus avellana | reverse complement strand
AGGCCCAAAAAGCCAAAAAAACAATGATTTTTTAGGGATATTTTGGGATTTTTTTTTATTTATTTTTTTGGAACAATCACAACAAAACCCAACTTATTAGGACAAAAATACTAATTGTGTGTTTTTTTATTATTTTTTTTAAATGGACAAAACATTGTTAAATTAAGCACACAAAAATTTGACCCAATATCTCAAATACGCCCAAAAATTAGGTCCAATACCTAAAATAAGCCAAAAATGATTTTTTTTGTTTTTGTTTTTAAAAAACCGGTTACCCGGTTTGGATAACTGGGTACCAATCGGAACCGGTCGACTATTGTATAACTAGGTAACCGGTTCCGGTTCTAATTTTTCAAAATAAAAAAAGAGGTACCCCGGTTTCGGTTCCCAGTTTTGGCCAATAACCAAGAACCGGGACCGAATTGACACCCCTAATGGAGATTCATAGCCTAGTTGTGGGTCACTATGGCCATAGACCTAGGACCTGGCTGTGGGTCTCCATGGCTGGGACACATGATGACCCACGGCCTAGTCTTGGGTCTAAGGAGACTCACGGTCAGGTTGCACGTCTCCATAGCTAGGGGAGCTGTGGGTCTCTGGCCATGGAGTTCCCCACAGCGAGGCTGTGGTGAATTCAATTATTTTTAACAAATTGGCAGGGTCTTGACATGACACATTCTATACTTTCCATCCAACTAATTTGTAGATTTAACTAAATGACAAATCAAAATAGAAACTTTAATTTAAGAGATGAATTGCAATAACTTAAAGTTCAGAGGTGATTTGAAATAGGTTAATGATTAGAGGAATGTTGGGCATACAAACAAAATTTACAAAAAGAACTTTTACAACATGATGTTGCACAATATGATTGGAAGGAAGATAAATTCAACTTTTGAAGAACCCAATCATATTGTGCCACATCATATTGTAAAAGTTTTTTTGTAAAATTTGTTTGTAAACTTAACATTTTTCTAATGATTAAGGGGTAAACAATTTATCCTTTACTTTCTTTTTTAAATTATAGAGAAAAGTTTTACCTCATGTTTTGCCAATATATCAAGTGCATCCTCATGCAGCCATAATCTACTACACTTTCCCGGCATTTTGGGATATTCGTCACGAACAATTTCTCTTCCCATGTCTCGAAGCAAATCATGCATGATGAGCTTGTTTCTCTCACCAATTGAAAGAAGACACCGCTGGATGAGGACACTAATTCCAATCTCTGCAAAAAAACCACATGCATCTAATATTTGTATAACATAGTTTTTGTCCATTCCGATAAAGAAACATGATATATCAAGGAATATATCCTTTTCGGTATTATCTCTTAGTGCATCAAAGCTTATTCTAAGCTTTTTTTGAATTTGATCATGAGGGATCCTTTTTAATTTTTCCAATGTACTTTTCCATTCCCGCATGCTCCTAGTGAATAGAAAAGAACCCAAAACTTCAAGAGCCAGCGGTAGTCCTTTGGAATAAGCAATGACACTTCTTGACAAGTCCATAAAATCTTCGGTGGGATAACTATTCCTAAAGGCATGCCAACTAAAGAGCTCCATAGATTCATTTTCACTCATTTCTTTGGTTGTATATACTCCATCCACTTCAAGTGCCTTTAGCAATTCCTCATTTCTAGTTGTTATAATAATTCTACTTCCTGGGCCGAACCAATCACGACTTCTTGCTATGGCATTGAGTTGCTCCAACTGGTCTACATCGTCAAGTATAACAAGTACCCTTCTATTGCGAAGTCTTTCTTGTATCATAATAATTCCTCTATCAACATTATTTACCTCTATCTTGCCTGTCTTTAAGATATCAGAAAGGAGTTGCACTTGCAATCGAACTTGACCATCGGGTTGCTTAGAAGTTTCCCTAATATTTGCAAGAAAACTTTTACCTTCAAAATTATGAAAAAATTGGTTATATATGGCTTTAGAAATGGTTGTTTTCCCCATTCCTCCCATTCCCCAAATTCCTACAATGCGAACATCATTGGTTCCAACCCTTAGCAATGAAGTGATGTCTTGCACACGAGAATCTATTCCAACTGGGTAGAGTGTGACATATAAGTATGTGCTGTTGAGTTCTCTTGAAACCTCTTTAACAATTTTCCTAATAAACTTGGCTTCATGCCTGCAAATTATTTGGAAAGTTTGGTACAAGTAAGCATTTGAATATAGTAAATATTTCATGATGACAGATAAAAGCTAAGAGCATATTTTGGCCACTCTCCCTAAAGACACTAGTACCTAAAATACTACTTGGGCCAAATTTGATTTTATTTAAACATTTGTGAGTATCAACTAGCTTCTAAATTTCCTTTTTTTTTTTTTTTTTAATACAAAAATGTATACATCATATCCCAACTAAACCTTGAGACTTCTAAAGATAAAGTTCTACCTCGCTCTTGTCATGTAGCCCATTCGACCTCTATTGGACCAAAAGAACGAATGAAAAGAAGCATAAAATAGCTAGAAAATAAAAAAAGTGGGCAGTATACATGAATGTGCTGTAGTACAAAATATGAAAAATGCTTTCGGATACATTTGTATTAAACAAATTTAACCTTGTTAACTTTAACTTATTCTGTCTTGATATTCGCTGCATCTATTATTCGTAGCACTGCTTTGATTAGATTTTATTACTAGTTCTTTGGGAAAATTTGAACATAAACTCTTATCACATTCAGTCTTTTTCCTTTTGGTTCCATCCTGCTATTATCATTATTTTTGTCCATCAAATTTGAAATCTATAAGAGAAAGTCAAAGATCTAAAAATGATTGTTTAGAGCGCACTTACCTGTTTGCAGTGTTTCTTAGATCCCACCCTGACAAATTAGCAGCCTCAATCAGAGCTCTTCTCCACCTGAGCACCTTATCTATGTCCAACAAGTAACGCTTTTCATGTTCAGAAAATGCTTTCGCAAAACTACCCGTTTGGTTGCGCACATCCGAGGGTTCAACATCGTAGAAGATAGGCAAAACCAGCTGCCTCACTGTTCTTCGGCACTCCATGATCTTCACAAGTTCCTCCAGGCACCACCTGGAAGCCGCGTAGTTACTAGAGAAGACGATGACAGAGATTTTGGACCTTTGTATTGCCGACAACAGTTCGGATGTAATATCTTCTCCTCTTCGGAGCTCGTTGTCATCTCTAAAGGTATTGATTCCGGTATCTCTTAAAGCAAAATAGAGGTGGTCAATGAAATTCTTGCGCGTGTCTTCGCCTCTAAAACTCAAGAAAACGTCGTAGGTCCAGCTGGGATGGGAGGAGGAAGATGAAGAGAGGAAGGTACTGGCAGCCATGGTCCAAAGAGAAGTTGGTGAGAAGTGGAATATGGCGAAGGACACGGAGATCACAAGGCACGGTCAACTTCCAAATGCATTATTTATGCCCATCATTGGGCGTGAAAGTTGGTGATCCAACGTGTACACGTGAACAACTTGGTTCTTTAGTATATCACAATGGGAGAGGAAAGTCAAACTTCTTATTTGTTTTTGTTTTCCCTGTAAGAAGACAAGTTCCTCTTCCTTTTGTTTTTGGTTTTTTGTTTTTTGTTTTTTGTTTTGCTGTTTTTGTTATATATATATATATATATTAATGGGAATCTTTCAGAATTTATTGAAAAAAAGATCAAGAGCTTAACAGCTCTTACATCGCACGACATAAAGCTTTGATAAAAAATAGCAAAATGCTACGAAATTACAAAGTCATAGATATAATCAAAAAATTCTTACAATCAAATCTCATATATGATATCCGTTAATCCATGTGCAACTTAAGTTATGAAACAGATTTGTTATGGGCAGACTAGATCTAAGACGAATTAGGATCAACGGCAATTTCAAAGAAATTGCCCATCCCCAATTTTGACCATCCAAGCCGTTCTTTCCATGAACAGCCTGAATTATGCCACGTGTGTACAAATTTTATTTCAAAATTTGAACACAGCCCCTTTGTTTTAGAAAAAAAATCCCTCGCCTACTCGTTGCCTATTACATCTCTCTCATTCTCCCTTCTCTCTCTCTCTCCATGATCTCCATTGTAGAACAAGCCATCTCGATTTTCTCTCTCGAGGGTTTTTATATTTAAAAGCATCAAGTTTTTGTTTAGTAGTATTTAGTTACTTGATTGGTGTAGACCTATGATCATCCTCTCCCATTTGTGAATCAAGATCTTGAAAGAAATCTGAGCTCCTCTTCACCAGCAAATTTGGCAATTTGGGTTCCTCAAGTTTCACCTCAACCCCTCCATTTCCTGTGTCTTCCCCGGACTGTTAAATATCATATCTAAAAGGTGTTAAAAATTTCGGAGAATGAGAGATGTTGAGACAGTTGTCAACCTTGGTAGTAACTTGATTCAAAGGCTTGCTAAGAGCAAAAATGGATCAGTAGTAGCAGACCGTGAAGTAGGGGGTGTAGCGGTGGTGCCACCTCTGATGCCTAAGTTAGAAACTTGGATAAAATGAGAGTAGATAATAAGAAAGATAATAATAAATTGAGAGGAATAGTAATGGAATTCACCCTGTCCTTTTATCGTTGGTGGGCTCCTCATTTTATAGAGGCTGTGAGTGAGTGGGTGAGTCCATGTGGGACTCACTTGACTCCCTTGATATATGGAAGTGGTTAAGCAATTTTCTCCTTGATAATCTCTGGGGTAGTTTGCCTGGTGATTTGGCATGCACCTAGACTCCTTTTAGGATATTGAGTTTGTTGAGAGGATATCTCTTATTGAGTTTGTTAAGTGGATATCTCTCCCATAATAATCTCTGGGAGGTTGCATGGTGCTCCCTTCATTTACCTGGATTCATTTTAGTGAGATCTGGCTAGTTATCTCCCAATTTGGTTTGTTATTCCCAGATTGGGTTTGTTGGAGCTTCGCTTCCTTGATTATCGGTTTAGCATAATATGGTGCATAACGGCACGATTTGGGGGGCGTACCAAGCGATGACACATATGTTTGGAAACATGCGCTTGGCAGCTTAGTGGGTCGTGGCATTTAAACCATAGTGGGCTTTTTATTTGGGCTTGCTGGAAATATTTGTTCTCAAAACATATTTTACATTACAGCCGTGAGAGATAATTCCTCACATCAATCTAGTCTTCCTTGACCCAAAGGTCAGGAGTCAACTCACGTCCTCGACCCAAAAGCCAGGACAAAAAGAACAAAAAATAAATCAAAGTGAAAAATTAAAAACAACAAAATCTCACCAGAAGCAGTAGTAGAGGAGCACGGCCTCGTAGACATCCTTAGGAAGACACGACTTGGCACGTGACAAACAAACTCCGACACGCGAGACTCCGTTAGTTGATCAACAAAGAAGCAATGGAATGCGGAGAAGCCGATCGGAACAAGTAGATCTGAGTATGAAGTAGTAGATCTAGATCTAGATCTACAAATTAGATCTAAAACAAAACTACCAAAACGGAGACTAAAAGAGATTATAGAGAAGACACCGAGTACTACTACTAGGGAGAGGAAGAGAGAGAGGGACAAGGAAGTGGGAGGAGGGAAAAACAGTGAAGCCGTTCTTCCCTGCTCTGTGTTTTTTTCTTGCCCCCAAAGCTCTGTTTGAACTTTTTATGGCATATTAAACCTAGTCCATGATGTTTTTTGTA
>NC_081545.1:20023393-20052531 GCF_901000735.1 Corylus avellana | reverse complement strand
CCATAACCTGGTTGTAGGTCTCCATGGCTAGGACCTACGATGACAACAAACTAGCCCTTAGTCTAGGGAGACTCACAGTTAGGTTGTGCGTCTCCATCACTAGGGGAGGATGTGGATGTCTCGCCATGGAAACCCAAGGCCATAGCCTCCTCCACGGTTAAGTTGTGGTGACTTAATTTTTTTTTTTTTTTAATGTTTTTTTGTCACATACTTATGCCGGGTATAATAGTCGGTTTAAGTCAAAATTAGTCAAGTGGGAAATCTTCCATCTAATTTAACGAAAAATGCTAACAGATGAGCTAAAATGAAGGTGTTCCATACTTCCGGAGAATCAAATGTCACTTTTTAAAATTTGGGAAAATAGGTGTTTGCAAATCCAATATAAGTTCAACGGAAATAAGTATAGTTTTCCGAAAAGGAAATATAAACATGTTTATAGTGTCCACCACAAAGCAAGTAATATGTAATCTATAGTTTACACCCTCAAGTTATAACAAGGAAAATACCCAATTTTTCGAATCCTCTCACCAATATTTGAGCCAACCAATGTATTATTGTTCGCCAGCGTACTTTAATATAACCACGAATGCTTAATTATAAGAAAAATAAAATAAAAATCATGCATGCTTGAAAGTAAACAAAATAGTAGAATGAAGTTAGCAAAGAAAACAAATATGGGCCTTGTGCAATGATAAATTCTCCCTTGAAATGAGATATGGGAATCAAAACCAATCATTTCCTTGCAACTCTATCCAGAACGTACCGTTTCTTTGGTATAAACAAAGAAAAACACTAGTAGTTGTACAATTAAAATGATATATAGTAGATTTTGGTCTAAAGAATTATAGTAGATGCTGGGTTATTTTTGTAAACACTAGCTAGTAGGGTAATGATGTAGTTTTACAAACTTGGGTTAGGGGCAAATTTGTCATTTTGTAGGGTCTAGATGCACGTGCATGGCACATTCTATACTTTCCATGCAAATTAATTGGTGGATTTCACTGAAGGAGCAAATCAAAACAAAAATTTTAACTTAAGGGATGAGTTGCAACAATTTCAATTTCAGAGATGATTTAAATAGATTAATAATTTAGGGTAAATTATAAATCATTTTTTAATTTGTTTTTTCTTGTAGAAGTTCTTACCTCATGCTTTGCCAATACGTCAAGTGCATCCTCATGCAACATAATCTACTACGCTTTCCAGGTATTTTGGGGCATTCTTCACGAACAATTTCTCTTCTCATGTCTCGAAGCAAATCATGCATTACGAGCTTGTTTCCCTCACCAGCTGAAAGAAGACACCGCTGAATGAGGACACTAATTCCAATCTCTGGAAAAAATTCACAGGCATCCAATATTTGTATAACATAGTTTTTTTCTTTTCTGATATAGAAACAAGATATATCAAGAAATATATCCTTATGAGTACTATCACTTAGTGCATCAAAGCTTATTCTAAGTTTTGTTTCAATTTGATCATGAGGGATCCTTTTTAATTTCTCCAATGCACTTTTCCATTCTTGCACGCTTCTAGAAAATGGAAAAGAACCCAAAACTTCAAGAGCTAGTGGCAATCCTTCAGAATAAGCAACGACACTTCTTGACAACTTCATAAAATCTTTGGTGGGATAACTATTCCTAAAGGCATGCCAACTAAAGAGCTCCAGAGATTCATATTCACTCATTTTTTTGGCTACATATACTTCATCCACTTCAAGCACCTTTAGCAATTGCTCAACTCTAGTTATGATAATTCTACTTCCCGGGCCGAACTAGTCATGACTTCCAACCATAATTTTTAGTTGCTCCAATTGGTCTACATCATCAAGTATAACAAGTACTCTTCTACCACAAAGTCTTTCTTGTATCATAATCATTCCTCTATCAATATTATTCACCTTTATCTTGCCTTTCTTCAAGATACCAGGAAGAAGTTGCTCTTGTAATCGAACCTGACCATCAGGTTGCTTAGAAGTTTCTCTAATATTTGCAAGAAAACTTTTACCTTCACAACTATGAAAAAATTGGTTATATATGGCTTTAGAAATGGTTGTTTTTCCCATTACGCCCATTCCCCAAATTCCTACCACGTGAACATCATCGTCTCCAACCCTTAACAATGAAGTGATGGCTTGCAAGCGTGAATCTATTCCAACTTGATAGGGTGTGACATATAAGTAGGTGCTATTGACTTCCCTTCAAACCACTTTAACAATTTTTCTAATAGACTTGGCTTCATGCCTGCAAATTATTTTGGAAATTAGGTAGAGTTAGAAAAAATACAAGTAACCATTTGAAAATAGTAAATATTTCACGATGGCAGATAAAAACTCAGCATCTTTTGGCCATTATCCCTAACACACTAGTACTTATATTCATACTTGGGCCAAATTTGAAGAAATTAAACTTTAGATGACATAAAAGTATGTTGCATACGCAAATCTATGTAAATATTTGTCAGTATCAACATACTTAGTTGCTAATATTTCCCTTATCAAATCCCTCAACCTCCATTTTAATAGGTGAAGTCCAACACGTGATTTGAAAAAATTAAAACTTTAGATGACATAAAAGTATGTTGCATACACAAATCTATGTAAATATTTGTGAGTATCAACTTACTTAGTTCCTAAAATTTCCCTTATCAAGTCCCTTAACTTCCCTTTTAATAGGTGAAGTCCAACACTTGAAATATTTGATTTAAATGAGGGTGAATCGAGAGAGTCAAGGAATCATTTCTAAAAAAGAAATGCTCCTCTGTCTATAAAGGATATAACAGTAACTTTCGGTGCACAAGAAAAATTGAATAGGTAACGTAGCTAGGGGTAGATTTTCTATTGAAGGATGATGGAGAAGACATTGAGCAGGTAGAAAGAAAGATTGTCTGCTCAGCTCCACGAACTCTCTAGAACTGCATGTCTCTGCCGCTTTAGATGAGAAGACAAAAACGCCTTAAAATAATTATTGTAGTTTTTGGTATTTGATGTGAAGAAAAATAATAGTCAATAGAAAATGTTTTTAATTTATCCGAAAAAAGTTTATCTAATTTCTATAAAATAGTTCCATTTTTTAAATCATAAATTATTTTTCGAATTTGAGCTTCTCATTCTCAAATCACTAGGACTCTACTCGAACATTGCCACGACCCGATTGAGACCTGGTTGTGACATCGTCGAAACCCAATCGAGCCACCACTGGGACTTGCCAGAAACCGATTTGAACTCTGTTTGGAATAACCAGGACTTGGTCAGGTTCTTGCTAGGACCCGATCGAGACACCGCTGTGACATCATCGAGCTCCTACCAGGACAAGTGTTTGTGTGTTTATAGCGAGTTCCAGCGAGGTCCCATCGGTGTCCCGGTGCACCACCACAAGAACTTCATCGAAACTCAAATAGCTTAATTTTTTTGAAATATATTTATGTTGTGAATAAAGATTCATTTTTATAGGTTAATATGATTGAAAAGAAATATTAAAAAAAAAAATCTTATTTTCCTTAAGGCATCCCAAGCATACAAGAAAACACACTAGGTAGCTAGGAGAAAAAGAACAATAAAATCCTGATAATTGAGCACTAAGGGAAAAATAAATTCGAGTACACTACAAAAAACATACTAATTAGTAACGTGTCTACTGTTCATCACTTTTTGGCACGTTACCAATTACTAACGTGTCAATTTGTGACACGTTACTAACGTGTGAAATGCAACATGTTACTAATTAGTAACGTGTTAAACTGCCACGTTACCAATTGGTAACGTGTCATTTTAACACGTTACAAATTGGTAACGTGTGAAACTGACACGTTACTAATTTGTAACGTGTCATTTTAATACGTTACGAATTGGTAACGTGTGAAACTGACACGTTACTAATTTGTAGCGTGTCAGTTTCACACGTTACCGATTTGTAACGTGTGAAACTAACACGTTACTAATTTTTTGTCTAATTAATTAATTCCATTAATATTATTTATACTAATAATATCTCTTCGTAATTCCATAATATATACTAAAATGATTTATTTAGTTTTGGTAGCTATGAAGAGATCGATCCAATTGTTGCTCAAGTACAAATTATTCATGTTACTACACTATATATATAAAGCTTTCCATTTGATATATTTATCATATTGTAATGATAGTTAAACTGTTCAATGTTATTAAAAAATAACATTGTGATTTTTAGTAATAATATTCTAGACTATATATATATATATATACGGAATTGCTGGTGTTTTCCTAATCTTAAGTATATATATATTTTTTGAAAAAACCAATTAGTTTGTAAGAGCCATATATATATATATGGAGAAAATTTTATTTGAAAAAACATGTGATTCTCACGTGCTTTTAAAAAACTCCTTATTCAATTCTTCAACCACCCAAATTCTAGCTATGGTTCACATTATATTTATAACACTCAATTTTTAATATCTCTCGAATTAAAGATTGCATTAATATCTACTCAAACTACAAGAAAAGTTTGCAAGGTACCCTCTTTTGCACCTAAATGATAAAAATACCCTTATAAGAAATTTAGGAAAAAATACATAAAATCAGGAAAAACATTAAAAAACTGGTAACCCATTTCAGCGAGTAATGGATTACTATAAGTATATGACAATTTTATATATCCAGTTGGAAGAAGTTTTTTAGATACAATTTTTTTTAAAAAAAAAAAAAAAATCATTGTCCAAAAAGAGTTTTTCCGACACTATATATATATATATATTTTGACACAATATAGTTTTTCAGACACTATATACATATATTTTTTTTAAAATTCAAAATATTAAAATTGGTAAGTGGCACGTTACTAGTTAGTAACGTGCCAAACGTGGCATGTTACTAAAAGGCTTTGACTGTATATCACGATTTGGGGCTTCTTTTAATTTCCCCCAATTTCTCCTCTTCTTTTTCTTCCTCTTCTTCTTCCTGCACGCCAGTACTACCCCTCCCAAACAGCGATTTTTAACTCCGGCAGTTTGGTTTTCCTCCGGCGTTCCTCACTCTCCGGCGTTCTCTATTTCTGCTTCTAGCTCCTCCCACGTGCACGTACTCCCTCCTCTCTCCCTTGCTCGTTTTTCTCTCTTCTACTCCAGCCGGCATTGTCTCCCTCCCGGCGACCTCTGTCATTCCGGCGGCGTCGAACCCAGGTGACTCTCCGACACTCTCTCCCTCTCCAATATACTGCAGGTATATATATATCTGGAGCCATATGTTTAAATATGTTTCCTTTAGGTAGGAAATTGAACACAGGATCAACCAAATATTAGTTGCATCACTCAGAAAACCATATGTGTTCTTTGTAATGCCGAGGAGGAAGACCATGAACAGTACCTAGCTATAAGAAATATAAACCTAATTATATGGAATATTCTAATTAATTTGTATTGGCGTGTTGGTTTCTATGTTGCTTTCTTTTGCAAATTGTTTGTTGTATTATTTGAATTCTATTCTCTTATTCATACACAAAAAAGGGCTACCAAAATTATTTACAATCTGTAACAGGCATCAAAACACAGATTGTTCATCTGCATATATAGCAGAATCTTAGTTTTTGACTTGACCTCTTCCATCCCTTTCACCCTTCCCATCCATATATATAGCATTAATCTTGTATAAATTTGTCTTACACTCTAAATGTATATAAATAAATTTGTCTTATTAGAATTGCAAATTGCAAATTTTAGTAACCTTGGCCAAGGTTGTGTCTCTTGAATTTTGTTTCCTCCATTTTGTGTACACATGCTAGGTTCAGGAAACAGGACGAACAGTTGATAAGTTTGGAAAGTCCGTGAAAGATATAGGAGTTGATCCAATGCTTCCAGCACTGGAAACCCCTTCAGACTGGCCTCTGGAATTTGAGAGGCAGCAAAAAATGATTCATGAACTATGGAAAACTTGCCATCTGTCATTATTCCACAGAACCTACTTCTTCCTGCTCTTCAAAGGTGATCCAACGTGTTAGTTCTTGTGTTGGCTTAATTCAGTTTCAAAATGTAGGTGCTACTGTTCATGGGCTTAAACACTGATATAGAATTATCAGAATCCAATCTCCACCATTCATAATGTAGATTCATGTGCTATGAACGTCCCTGCAAAATTTCAGCTCAATCGGACCACAAACGCCCATCGATCGGAGCTATTGATCAAGACTGGACAGCATTTCCAGAATGCTGTTTCACCCATGTCCGGACATGCCTTCCCCGAGTCCGGACCTCATTTCCAGACACTCAAATTTTGCCCCGCAAAGCCGTGTCCGGACAGCCCATTAACAAACCCGGACACCCCGTAAGTTTTAGGCCCAAAAATGTGATTTTAAGTGGGTTAGGTCTAGGGTTTTGTCGGGGGTATATATACATCATTATAGAAGAGAGAAGCACGAATTTTCACCCCCAGAGAGTTCGTCAGAGGCTGTGCTAAGAGAGATCATATATGGTGAGCGTTAAATTGAATCTCTTAGAGTTTTAGTTATTCTTTTGATAAATCTACGGTTGAGAAGTCTATCGGAAGGGTCTGGTAAAGGAGAATCACGTTGAAGAAGATTGTGAGCAAGGAGACGAGTTGTAGGCTTGTCGATCTTACAGAGCCAACGTCTTGCAAAGGGTTGTAAGTGTTCCTAGTATTTGTAATCTCTGGATAATCTTTTGATAGTGATTTCCTGGGTTTGGCTGCCCCGGAGAGGTTTTACTTTTAGATCGGTTTCTAAAAGGTTTCCTCTTCGTAATCAAAATATATGTGTCTGCCTCTTTATTGTTTTATATATTTTTGGTGATTGAATTGTTTATTGCTTCATAATATTAATTCCGCATAAATTGTAATAAACAAGTTTTTGGAGTTGGCATAGCGTTTTTCACAACGGATTTCATTTACTTGGGGGTGGAGCTAAGGAGACTGTCTTTCCTCAAGGAAACATTTTCTAATGGAAGTAAGACCGTGGAAGATGGTCGGACTCTCACACTGGCTTCAAGGTTGTCTCTCTTCTCTCTCTCTGCCTCTCTCTCCCCTGTATGCAGAATCATCTTTCGAGAAGTTGCATCCTAATAATGTATCCAAACTAGAATATAAAATTCAGTATAGAACTGACCAAGAGAGTTTTTTGCTTGCCATGTCTTTGAAAAAAACCCAATGAATCTAAATCTGAAAGTTTGGGATCAGAAAATTTTCAATGGGTACCTATTTAACTTTCTTAATTAAATGTTATTGAAGTTCCCAATTTTTCTTAGAACTTTCCTCCCACCAATCAATTGCCAAGTAGAAATGAAAATTCATGTATTGTTTGGTGAATGAAACTAACATGGTTATGTGGCGAGACAGCATGAAGGCTCTTGGTCGTGAGAGAGAGATGCTGAGCAAGCTGATGCAGAGAAGGTTTCCAGAAGTAGAGAGAAAGAGACTTTTCCAGAGGTGGGGTATTGCATTGGACTCAAAGCGGCGGAGGCTACAGTTGGCCAACCAACTATAGAGCAACACCAACAATATGAATCACATCATAGAGAGTGCAGCCATTGTTGCAAAGCTTATCAGGTTTGTAGAGCAGGGGCGGGCATTCAAAGAGATGTTTGGGCTTAGCTTCAAACCTACGCTCTTCAAAGTGGTGATCCTTTAGCTAGAAAAACAGCAGGGCATCCCTTGTGTAAGCTTTTCCCAAATACATGTTCAATTGTAGAGGTGATTTGTTGAATTCGACTGCCCATTTAGCATTCTTTTTCACGATTCGGATTGAGGCAGATTGTCTTTGATTGTACTAGCAACTCTTCAAATCTCACTTAATCTTGCTTAGGTTAGAAAGCTACATTTGGTTTTGGTAATCTGGCTTTCTGGTTTTGTTGTTTCTTTCACGAATATAACAATATATGCTTGTCAATTTGTGGTTCTGGTATATATTAATATTTAGTAACGTCAAAACTGACACGTTACTATTTAGTAACGTCTCAGTTTTGACACGTTACTAAGCCTTTCGTAACGTGTCAAAATTGACACGTTACGAAAATTTTTGTAACGTGTCAATATGACACGTTACTAAACTATTAGTAACGTGTCAGTACTGACATGTTACTAAATAGTAACGTGTCAATATTGACGCGTTACTAAAGGGGATTTAGCAACATCCAAATTCATAACACGCCAGACACGTTACTAAACACACGTTACTAACATTTAGTAACGTGTCAACCCTATTGACACGTTACTAAACTACTGTAACTAAAACACCAATTTCTTGTAGTGGTACTCACTACAAAAATACATTTTTTTTTTTTACGATTGATTTCTGACGTGTCAATGGTATTGACACGTCAGAAACCATTTTCTGACGTGTGTCAAAGGTTAAAAAGGCGGGTGTCAAAAAATTCAAATTTTTGACGTATCAATTTTAAAACGTCAGAAACTGGAACATCAAAAATTGTTTTTTGACGTTGCAGTTTTACCACGTCAAAATTTATTGACATGGTGAAAATGCCACGTCAATAAATTTTTTTGACGTGGTGAAACTGCCACGTCAATAAATTATTGACTTGATAAAAAGTGTCGCGTCAATAAATTATTGACTTGATAAAAAGTGTCATGTCAAAAAATTTTTGACATGGAATTTTTACCATGTCAAAAAATTTTTGACATGTCACATGGTTTGACACGTCAATAATTATTGACGTGTCAGAAACCTGGCACGTCAATAATTTTTTTATTTTTTTTCCTGTATATATTTTCTGAATTATTCGGGTTTATACCCTGATTTACGAGTTAACCTGATAGATCCAATACATATGAAATTCAATTCAATCCAATATCTACATTTACATGCAATATCTAATACATCCAATACATCCAATCTAATACATTCAATTCAATCCAATATCTACTCAATTCAATCCAATATCTACATTTACATCTAATACATCCAATCCAATATATATATCCGGCCAATACATATACATTCAATCCAATACATATACACATGAAATTCTAATTCAATTTGCATATACATCCAATACATATGAAATTCCAACACCAACCAACACATCGAAATTGCAACACATCTACTAAGTACAATTGCATACAAATATCTACATCAAAATATTTTCAATACAATACAAATATAGACAATTGTATATCTACTACAAATATCTACATCGAAAATAAGTTCTAACACAACACAAAACAAATATACAATCAAACTATCTATATTCCATCTGCTACAAATATACAATCAAACACAAATATATAACACAAATAAGTTCCAACTAGTCTCAACAAACATATAGTTTGATCTAACTATATACATCAACAAATAGTAACAAAATATATATACAACTTAACAAACTGCGATGGAAAACCACTTGCTCAATCCAAGTCAACATAGCCATCACCTAACACCTTATCTGCATTACCTGCAAATGAGTTGTGAACCACTGATAATCAACAAAAAAAATCCAAAACACAAATATACAGTGATGCAAATATACGTTAGTTCTAAAATGAACCATGGGAATATTGCGTTGCTAACTAAGAATAACAAAAAGAACACAAATATAGCATTATCTCTGTCGGGAGTGGATCCGGAGGTCGACACGAGCATGGCCTCAAGCTGGCAAAAACGGGCCTCAATCATCGCATCTTTTTCTGCCATCTGAGTTTTTTGTTCTTCAATTTGTTTGGCCATCTCATCCATCGTTGCTCTTTGTTGTGCCCTCTCTTCTTCAAGTTCTCTAAATCTATCTGTCATCTGTGAGAATGAAGAGTTCCCAGGGTTCTGTGACCGTACCTGGGACGGCGAGTGTATGCTGCCCCACACAGGTAGAACATTCGTACCCACCTGTCGAACCCTGCCAGCATACTCAGGCTTATTTCTATGTGCCTGAGCATACGCGTCATTCGGTGCCCACCATACCGTTCCTTCAATCACGCTCGACATCAATGCTGGGTTAGTGGGTATCAATTCCTTCATCCTTTTCTATATGTTAAATAAAAAGTTAGTGTCTCATATAACGAAGGTTAATCATAAATAATTTATCACAAGATATATCAGTGAGTATTTACACATTTCTCCCTAACCACATCATTTGGATAGTCACCATCCTTGTTCTTGTGTGTCGAGATGTAAGATTGCGCTCGAGTAGGAGGAGTGCCAAAGATAAGGTCTGCAGAAAAATAAAATAAAAAAATAAAAAACATACGGTTATATATATATATATATATGTTGTAAATGAGACACATACATCTTCATGTCTCACCTTAGCAAAGCTTTTCGACCCGGTGCAATGAGGTGTGTTGTTTAATGCTCGCAATCCTTTCATATACGCAACATACTCCTACATAAATATCATTCTTAATATGTCAGTCCTAACACAATTAGAATTAATGAAACTACACAATTACAATTAATGAAACTATACTCGTGACCTACCTGATTCTTCGGGTCGCACCATTTATCCAACAACACATCCAAGTCGTAGGGGTTATATTTCTGAACGAAATTTTGACCAATTCTCGCCTTCACGGTGTCAAGAGTATCGCCCGGCTGAATTTTAATTGCATCTTTCACTGAGTGTCTCCAACTCTTCAACTTCACGCCCATATCTCGGAACGCATCCTTTTTTATTGCAGCGAGATTGTACTCAGGCAGGATGTAGAAGTCCGCCTGCACAAGTTAAAAAAGTAAGGCATATAATTCATGCACTAAGGGTGTTTGACATAATGAAATACACATGCTAAAATATAACATATAGTTTAACCATACCATCAAGGCGTCCCATATATCCTCCTTCGTACGGGGTGGTACCTCCGTCTAGTCGTCCCGTAATCTAACATAATTCCCACTCCTTATAATATTGCCAGTCGTCCTTCGGAATTTCAAACCACTAAATCCTATAGGCTGACATGCTCTATTGTACACACGACCCTTTGCCCGCTGGGCACATCCCACATCTTGTTCGATGCTTTAATGGTCACCGCTTAAAGGTGCACCCATCTCTACCAATACCTAATACATTAATAATTACCGATGTTAATTATTTGGAATTCAATACTAACTACATAACTTATATACGTTTTCAATATTGGTATTTGAAGCATATATACTTACATATTGTTCGGACCCAGTCACTGCGCAACACTTATGGAGCAGGTTCATCAAGCTGCAAGTGATGTGTGGCACCTGTCCCATCATCCATGTCCTCCAATGCCTGTGTCTCGCTGTCCTCTGGTTGTTGTGGCTCATTGTAGTTCAAACCTGTGTTCATGTCGAGGGGGAATACTCGCTGTATATGGCCATGTGAACATATGCCTAACTCGCTCATCATAGGCAGTGGACTAGGCGTATGATACTCTCTGTCCGTGTCGTATAGAGACAGCTGAGACTAATACCTCAGTTGGGTCTACATTTCCACATGCTCTAGAAGTACTGGTCTATACCCCTGACCAGACGATGTCGACCCATGCGCTGTAGACATCGGCTCTGCAAGTGGGGACCTCCGTCATCTAGTCTTCTCCCTGGTACTGATATCAACCTGTGAAACACATCACGCACCCAATTAATTATGTATACAATAGATAAAATATGCACCACAATTACCAATCAATGTAGAAAGAAATAATTGAAAACAAGTCAATTAATGTGAACTACATATATAATTTTATTTTTTTGAACCACATGCGATTATATTGCATCTAAGTCTGGTTTGACGTATTCAATGTCATCTTGCGGATCCACTTCATTATTGCTAGTCAATAGGAGCGACTCACACTCATGGTAGTTAGCACATTCATCATTAGGACCTTCACCCTCACCAACGTCGTATACGTTTCTAGGTTTAGTCCTTACAATGCAAGCCCAATCAAGGTTCCTTTCATCTTCGACGTAAAAGACTTGGTCAACTTGTGACGTTAACACATACGACTCATCAGTTATTTGTTGTCCCCGGTGGACAAGGTTTTCGAAGCAGACAAACATCATACTATACTCGTCTACCTTGTACCCCCTGTCCCTCGTTAATGAGAATCAACAAGCACCATTAAAGGATCCATTGCATGTCCCAGTTGGGCCTATTACTAGAATAAGATCCAAGAAGATCAAAGAAGCAGTTAATGGGCTAATTCAAGAGATTTGGGCTAGTTCTAAAATTGGGCATTCCAAGCTTGGCCCAAAGGAAGATGAAGGCGTAATAAATTCAATCCAAGCTATTGATGGGGTTGATCTTGCTTAATTGGGCATAATTTCCATAGCAATGGCATGGAACGTACTTGATCGTGTTGTCCGCCGAATCACACTTGAACAGAACGTACTTGGTCCTGTCGAAGTACTTTACCTCAATTACTTCTGTTAACTTCCCAAATTATGTTTCACCATCAACAGTTGGCATGCACACGTCGCAGTTCTGCGTCCTCTTTTCGACATCGAATGCAATAGTGCGAAACAGCTTCCTGTTAACCACATTTCTGCTATATCTGATAACTGTCTCTTTCGGCCCTCTACAGTGCATTACCAGTTTGTCATCTATTTCCTTCCTGCGTCGATCGACCTGCGAGTATATTACGTACATTTGACCATAAAGAAGTTAGTTTTGTTAGTTGTTATGTACCATAAGTAAATATAATCGGACTGTAATAGTTAAACATCATGGTAGTCTTACATAGTCATGGTACCAATCGTAGAACAGCTCATGATGTTGGGTATCCAACTGATCCTTCGTCGTTCACCCCCTATTGCATGATCGCCTAAGTGTATCCATGTGTATCATACAATTCGAAATTAGTTCTATTATAATTCACAACTAAGGATGCAAGGTGATATTAAACTTGCATAGACTACTAATACGACTTACGTCTGCAGTTAAAGGAACTCGTCCGAGTTAAACATAATGTATCGATGAATCTGTGTCAATGTGATACAGTCGAGGATGACTTGTTTTCCCGCCCCCTTTGAACCATCTGGGTTTCTTTGAGCTCTACTGTGAAATGTTGGTGCATTATCTAAATACCTCGAGCAAAATGCCACCAACTCAATTGCTATGTAGCCCTCCGCAATGCAGCCCTCAGAAGCCGCTTTATTGGGCACATTAGGTTTGAACCCCCAAGGCTCCTACATATGAACATAATTCATTCATTACAGTTAGTGACAGTTTTATAATGGAGGGAAAATAAATTGATGAATAAGCGTAAAGTTCTTTTACCTCTCTGCCGGATACATCCACCTATACTGTACCGGTCCACCGAGTCGGCATTCACGGACAAGATGCACGACCAAGTGAACCATGATGATAAAAAAACTGAGGGGGAAGACCTGTTCCATATTGCACAAAGTGATACAAACGTCACCCTCTAGTCAGTCCATATCCTTTTGTGTGAATAACGTTGAACATAGGCCCTTAAAGAATGTAGACATCCCAACAAGTGATCTAACCACGTTACCTGGTAGTGATCCATGCAATGCAATAGGGAGAAGTTGTTGCATAATCACATGACTGTCATGACTCTTCAAACCTGATATTGTACGATCCTTAAGTCGTACACATCGAGAAATGTTCGAAGCATATCCGTCTGACACCCTTACATTTCGAAACACGTTCAAAAAAATGTGTTTTCTCGTCCTTAGGCATCGTGTGGCAAGCTGAGGGCATATAGGTTTGACCATCTTCGCCCGTGTACGGATGAAATGTATGTCTCAAACCCATTTCTTGCAAGTCTGTGCGGGCTTGGAGGTTGTCCTTCGTTTTCCCTGGAACGCCCAATATTGTGCCAAATATGTTGTCCATCACATTTTTCTCAATGTGCATGACATCAAGGTTGTGTGGCATTAAATTATCTTTCCAGTACGGCAACCTAAAGAAAACACTTTTCTTCTTCCACAATACATTAGTAGTCTCTCCTCATCGTTCTGTAGGCCCACTCTTCTTCTACTTCTTGTCTTTATTATTTGTATCCGTCTTTGCCTTACCAGCATTCTCATCGCCAAATACCATATCTTCTAATTGTCTTAGGATTTCATCTCTACTTGGCACATCGGGGGCACATTCTAGTTCTTACTTCTCGTCAAATGTTCTTTTGTTGCTCCTCCACAGATGATCCATGAGCAAGTATCACCTGTACCCCATATAACAAGATTTCTTGCTGTGTTTCAACCTTATAGACCTTGTCGAGTGCATACAGCAAGGACATGCCTTCTCACCCCTGTTAGGCCACCCGAACAAATCTGCATATGCCAAGAACTCATTAATTGTCCACATCAACTGCGCTCTCAACACAAAGTTATTTTCTTGGAGACATCAAATGTGCATACCCCTACATTCCATAGTTCCTGTAACTCATCAATTAAGGGTTGAAGGTAGACATCTATATCCATTCCAGGTGACTTTGGGCCCAGGATAATCAGGGATTGTATAAAAGATGTTTGTTTCATGCACGTCCAAGGAGGTAAGTTGTACGGTACAAGCATTACAAGCCAAGTGCTGTGGGATGTGCTTATGTTCCCAAATGGATTAAATCCATCCGAGGTTAGTCCAAGCGTTACGTTCCTGCTATCCACTAAAAATTATGGATGTAAATTGTCAAATGCCCTCCATGCTTCACCGTCGGCCAGATGCCTCAATACACCGTTCTTAGTTCAGCCTTCTACATGCCACCTCATATAGGGGGTAGTATGCTTTGACATAAACAGCCTCTGTAGCCATGGTATGAGTGGAAACCACCGCAACACCTTGGCCAGGCATTTCTTACTCGACGATATGGGTTGACCATCCTCATCTAAATGAATTTCATCCTTCCACTTAGATACTCCACAAACGGTACATGAATCTAAATCCTTATTGTTCTTCCAGAATAACATACAGTCATTACGACACGCCGAGATTTTCTCATACTCGAGTCCCATGTCCCTTAGAAACTTTTTTGCCTCATATGTATTAACTGGCAAAGCTTCATCACTCGCAGACAACAACTGATTGATGAACTCAAGGAAAGACCAGAATATCGTGCTACTAAGTCCACCAATGCACTTCAAGTTGTACAGATGTATAGTAGCACTAAGCTTACTATGTTTGGTCCCATCATAAAGTGGTTTCTCTGCCTTTTTAAGTAACTTGTAGTACTTTAGTATGTCACCTTCAGCGGCATCTTCATTCACTATTTCTTCATTCCCCTACACCACGACTTAAGGCTCATAATTGTCTTCCCAGACACTGTGCATGCCGAATAGATCATGTAACATTGCGTGCATGTTTCCACCTTGTTCTGTGCTTATACCTGCATCTCTGATCGTGGTAGTCGACTTAGAGACTGAAACAGGAGACCATATAGGCTTCTCACAGTGATAATACCAGTTTCTGTATGCAGTCGTTATTTCTTTACCCCCTGTCTTGTCGTCAAATACGAAACTCGGCGGGTGGCACTGCTTATTTTGACACGCCTTACATTCCATCAGGGATTGTATAGTTCATAACTACGAAGTTCACGAATAATCTATACCCGTCCCTATATTCCCTTGAACCTCTAGACTTTGTCATCCAACTCTTGTCCATAGCTTTAGTTACTGGAACCCTAATTGAATAAAATAAATCTAGGTTAGTTAGTTAGTTGTTATTTTTTTAGTGTATTTCTTTCATAACATTGTTTCAATTTTTGGTTTATTTTTAACAAATAAACACATACATTTAGTTTTAATTATAACATTTACATAATCGAAATTTTGCAAAACCTAAACAAAATTAAGGTCCAAATTTAAATGCATTTGTTATATATGGGGACCCTAGATAAAATAGATCTAGCTAGCTAGGTTATTTGTTGTTTTTTTTTTTTCGTTTTTTACAACATTTACATAATCTAAATTTATAAGACCTAAATGCATTTTATATATATGGGAACCCTAAATAAAATAGATCTAGCTAGCTATGTTATTTGTTGTTGTTTTATTTTTTATTTTTTTGTTTATTATAACATTTATGCATTTGTTATATATGGGACCCTAGATAAAATAAATCCAGCTAGCTATGTTATTTGTTTTCTTTTGTTTTTTTTTTTATTATTATTATTTACATATTTATTCTAAATTTTCACAACCTAAACAAAATTAAAGTTCAAAATGGATATGCTTTTGTTACTTGTTGTTTTTTTTTTTTTTTTTGGCTAAAATTTAGGTCTAAATCTAAATGCAAAAACCTGCACAAAAAAACCTAATTTCAAACAATTTACATACGTAATTTTGCATGCATGCATGTTCATATATAACAATCCCACCATACAAATTAATTAAACAAATTCATAAATACAAAACATATATCTCAAACAAATAAATTAATTAGCTAATATGTAAAATTTCCTAATAACTACATCAATTAATATATAATTATATACACTATAACTATAAATTATATATATATATATATATACCTGATTAGGAGAGGCCGGAGAATCGCCTGAGGGACAGCTCATGACGGCCAGAGGGAGGAGCGGCGCTGTGATGGCCGATGTGAGAGAGAGACCGAGTGAGAGAGAGAACCGGTATTGAGCGAGCTAGTGAGAGAGAGAACGCGGGTGAGAGAATGCGTGTGAGTGGATTGACGGAGACGGAGAAACTAGTTGCCGGCCGGTGGTGAAAAAAAATGGATTGGAGGGAGGGTTGTGGCGCGTGGGGGAGAAAGAAAAGAGAGGAGGAAAAAAAAAAAAAAAAAGAAAGGGGGGTAGCTGGCGTTCGCACCTTCTCAATGAAGTTTATTGACGTGTCTACACAGGACATGTCAAGAAATTCTTGACGTATTACATGTGGCACGTCAAGAAATTCTTGCCGTGTCACTTGTGGCACGTCAAGAATTATTGACGTGTCATAAGTAGACACGTCAATAAGAGAAAGATAAATTTTTAAATTTTTATATCATTTTTTTCTCTTATATTTTTTATAAATACAATATACTTAAGACTAATTAGAGAACAAATAAATTAATATTCTAAATTGTTAATAATAAAATTCATTTTTTCGTGATGGCTCAATAATCCACTCACCGAGAATCAGAACGAGCTTCCAGGCATTTCCACTGTAGGATCAATGAACAATTGAGATAAGTCAAGGACTCACCAAACTAGAGTGGTGCACAACCAGAGGTGAAGTTCAATGGCGGCTACGACACCCTCGCACTTCTTCAAGATCATCCTCGGATCCCCTCTACCAATATTATTCACGACAAGAAACTGATACTCTATTCCTTATAACTGCTTGCTTGTTGTTTCTTTGTCTTTTCATTTCTTTAATATTCTGGCATGCAGTGTATTAATGGTAGTATGATATTAATACACTGCAGACCAGAATATTATAGAAATGAAATGTTTGTTTTGGCACTTGGAAATAACAAGAAACGCATATTTTGTGTTGGCCGGGTTCATGTGGTGTATGCGGGTCTTATAAAATAAATGTATTTCGTAATTTATTTTTAAAAAATGAATATGGCTATTATATTAATATTACTAGAATGATTTACAAATAAAATGCACCATATATTTTTTCAGGAAATCATGATAATATTTTGAATTAGGTATAATTATACGTATATATTGTATACCAATTAATTTTTACTACCTAAATTTTTTTTTCAAACATAATATTTTTTTTTACTACATATTGTATAATTAATATGATTGAAATTAATTATAATTATTGACATATGAAATAATGGCACGTCAATAATTTTTGACGTTAACGTGTCATTGTATCACGTCAAAAACTCTTAACATGGCAAACTGCCACGTCAATAATTACAATTATTGACGTGCCTACATGCCTTTTCCGCACGTCAATAAGGTGTTTATTGACGTGTAGCTTTAGCCACGTCAAAAATTATTGACATGGCAAATATGACAGTTTGCCACGTCAAAAAAACCCTTGATTTTTGTAGTAACTGTCTAAAGATAAAGAATATAAAAGAAAAATAACTCAAGCTCTTTTAATATCCTCTCGCAGTCCTAAAATTTTTTATCATTCCTTTCCCTCATACAGCACCACAAGAGCCAATGAGGCATCTTCCACACATTAGCATTTCAAGTGCTACCAACAAACCACCAACTAGCAAGCCATATATATATGCTTCCAATAAACAAACCAACTTAATAACCTTGCAACTAACAATTCGACATGCTTCCCCATCCAAAACAGTGGTTATGATGATTGAAAAGCAGTAACATTCCTTGGTTCATGTTCTACTACAAAGTTACAAAATGGATAAACAAAAACATCACCCGCTCAATATTATTATTATTATTATTATTATTATTAAATCTCTAAACCAACAAACTACACACAAAGCAATCAACATATTCCATTACAATATTTTGAACACAACCAAATATTATAAAGAAATCAAAATTCCTGTCTCAAGGGAAATCAAAGACCTCATGAAGAGAAAAACTTTCAAGGCGGATGAATTAATAGATATATCTGAACAAAACCAAAAGCACCCACAAAAAGGGAAACAAAAGTGAAATTCAAAAAGTGATCAAACCACCAGAAAATCAAATCAAAGATTAAAAGTACTCTACTGAAGCCTCAAAAAAATACAATTTTATGTTTGGTGTTTTTACTGCCTACTGAATACATAGTGCAGTTGCTGTATTTATAATCTCATAGGATATACAATTGGTTTAGATATCTACATCTAATACATATACGTAATCTAGTCTTAGTGTTCTATTGTTACAAGGAGATTATGATAAGATTGTTTGATTATCTTGATTTGTAGCTTTATCTTCATCCAAGACTTTATCTTCATTTGAAATTCAAACTTCATGCTTATCTTCATGTGATCCAATACGCCCCCTCAAGCTCAACGTGGATGGTTAGAGGTTGAGCTTGGTTTTGAGAAGAGTGAACCATAGAGTTGCAAGAGGTTTCGTGAGAATGTATGATGTTTGGTCTTTGCTGGATAAGAACTAGACTTCCAACTGTTTTGTTGCGACTCTATCCCTAACAAAATGATAATCAATCACAATGTGCTTCGTTCTAGCATGAAACATAGGATTGGATGTGAGATATGTGGCACCAATGTTATCACAATGGAAGATAAGAGCACATGAAAGGGGTATTCCAAGTTCACCAAAGAGAGACTACAACAAATGAGTTCAGCGGCTGTGTTTGCAAAGGCCTTGTACTCGGATTCAGTGCTTGACCGAGATACAGTGGGCTGTTTTTTGGAGCCCCATGTCAATAAATTTCTACCAAGGAAGATGCAATTCTCGAAGATTGATCGTTTATCATTTGGACATCCTGCCCAATCAGAGTCCGAGAATGCAATTAGGGCTGATGTAGATTTCTTGTTAATATAAAGACCATGGTCAGAGGAGCTCTTTAGGTACCTTAATATTCTTTTTAAGGCAGACTAGTGAACAATCCTGCATAAATTGGGAGACTTTATTTACAGCAAAACCAATATCTGGCCTTGTCAAGGAGAGGTACTAGAGGGATCCTATAGTGCTCCTGTATAGAGATGGATCAGTCATGGTGTTGCCCATGAATTTGCCCAATGCTGCAAACGACGACATTGGTGAGCCAATTGGTTTGGCTTGTGACATATTGGTTCTGTTGAGCAAGTCACTGATGTAACGTTGTTGAGATAGCCGAAGACCTCCATTTTCCCATGTAGCCTCAACACCTAAGAAGAAATGAAGAGGCCCCAAATCTTTTAGAGCAAATTCAGAGTTGAGATCCTGTATTAGCTGAGATATAGCACCACGGTTAGGACTAGTAATGATAATGTCATCAACGTAGATTAAAACATAAATAACTAGTGTAGCATTGTGAAGCATAAACAGAGATGAATCTGACTTCAACCCATCAAATCCCAACTCATGTAACCGTGTGCTTAGACAAGAGAACCAGGCCCAAGGTGTCTGTTTAAGGCCATATAAAGCTTTGCGTAACTTGCAAACAGCATTGGGAAATTTTGGATGAGTAAACCTAGGTGGCATACTACTTAAATTAATAGACAATATTTGGTACGTTTTACTCACAAGTGCACAAGATCAAAACGATAGTATAGTTAGGCAAATACGAGATCATTCCCACAGGGATTGTTGATTTTGCTTAAAATTGATTTTCCAAAATAAAATAACAGAATTGTCACGTATTAAAATATTGAAAAGAAATAAAGAAAGGGTTAGAGTTTTGACATCCATCACTAATCAGACTTATTAAGATAACAATATGTCAATGTTCCAATCATACCGGTATATTTAATGCTTGACAACCTAAGGACATGGTATTTACTCCTTAAGCTATAGATCTCCCTAAGTAACAAATTAGGCATGGTATCTACTCTAATTCTTTTCTTTCTCAAAGGATTTAGTATGGTATCTACTAAGTTGCTCTTTAGGAAAGTATAAATCTATGAAAATCGACAAACACATGAAGCCTAGGGCATAGTATATACTCCCAGTTCCCCATGTTACTAAGGTTTGGTAACGTGTCAATTACTGACACGTCACTTAAGACTGACGTGTCAAAATCAACACATTACTAAATTTCCATTAGTGACTTCCAATTTGCTAACCCGCTACACACGTTGCTAATAACACGTCACTAACGAGCCGTTACCAAAAACTATAATTTTTGTAGTGGTGGAAGTTTCCCTAAAACTTTGAAAAAATTGGTTATATATGGCTTTAGAAATGGTTGTTTTCCCCATTCCTCTCATACCCCAAATTCCCACCATGCGGACATCATTGGCTCCAACTCTTAACAATGAAGTGATGTCTTGCACACGAAAATCTATTCCAATTGGATAGAGTGTGACATATAAGTATGTGCTGTTGAGTTTCCTTGAAACCTCTTCAATAATTTTCTTAATAAACTTGCCTTCGTGCATGCAATTTATTTTCGAAGTTAGGTAGACTGAAATCGTAAGCATTTGAATATAGTAAATATTTCATGATGATAGATAAAAACTTATAGCATATTTTGGCCATTATTCCTAGAGAAATGAAAAAAAAAAAAAAAAAAAAAAAAATCATTATTCATTCAATCTTTCATCCATCTCTGTATAGTAGATTGATGAATCCACTGTCGGATTTCCATAAGAAATGATTGAGAGATGGGATGAAGAATAATGTGTAACATGCCTTTTATGCCCAAGACGCTAGTACTTGAAATACCACTTGGCTGGGCCAAATTTGAAGTAACTAAACTCTAGTTACCATAAAATTATGTTGCATACGTGAATCTATGTAAACATTTGTGAGTATCAACTTAGTTAGTTGCTAAAATTGAGATGAATGTGCTATAGTACAAAATATAAATTATAAAATATGAAAATTCTTCATGTGACAATTACATTAAACAAATTTAAATTTGTTAACTTTAACTTAGCCTGTCTTGATATTTTCTGCATCTATTATTAATAGCAAAGCTTTGATTAGTTTTTTATTACGATTATTTTGGGAAAATTTGAACAAAAAGTCTATCACATTAATTATTATTCCATACCGAAGCCAATAGGATTGAGCAATGACTTCTAACACATTGCAAGGAATAAAGTTCCATCCTGATATTATCATTATATTTGTCCATTAAGTTTGAAATCCATAGCAGTAAAGTTAAAGATCTAAAACTGATTTTCTAGAGTGCTAAAGTTAAAGATCTAAAACTGATTATCTAGAGTGCACTTACCTATTTACAGTGTTTCTTACATTCCACCCAGAAAAATTAGCAGCCTCCATTAGAGCTCTCCTCCACCTGAGTACCTTGTCTATGTCCAACAAGTGACGCTCTTCATGTTCCAAAAATGCTTGGGCAAAACTACGTAGCCGTCTGGTTGCGCACATCTGATGTTTCGACATCGTAGAAGATAGGCAGAACCAGTTGCTTTACCGTTCTTCGGCATTCCATGATCTTTACAAGTTCATCCAAGCACCACTGGAAGCCGCTTAGTTCCTGGAGAAAATGATAACAGATATTCTCGAACCTTGTATTGCCAACAACAATTCAGATGCTATATCTTCTCCTCTTCGGAGCTCGTTGTCATCTTTGAAGGTCTTGATTCCAGCATCTTTGAGAGTGAAGTAGAGGTGGTTGGTGAAATTCTTGCACGTGTCTTCGCCTCTGAAACTCAAGAAGACATTGTAGGTCCCGTTGGGATGAGAGGAAGAAGATGAAGAGTGTAAGGCACCGGTAGCCATGGCCCAAGGAGGGTTGGTGAGAAGTGGAATATGGCAAAGGCCATATTTATGCCCATCTATGGACTTGGAAGTCAAATAAGTGATCCTATTTGAATGCGTGGACAACTGGGTTCTTTTCCCCTAGCTTGGAGATCGATAAATCCCACCCTATCTTTCTTTTTGTCATTATTTGCTTGCTCATTTCTAGGCTTAATCTCCATGTAGGGAATAAAAAGAAGCTACCATCCATAAACATCATTTTCTTAGATTATAAATTTACAACTCCTATAATGTAAGCTAGACGTTTATTTTTGACAATAAAAAGTTACGGTACCACAATTGTGCTTGGAGCTTTGACAAGAAGAAACTTTATTCTTCACACTAGATTTTTACACCAACTTCACACGGGTTAATCTAACTAGTGTTAAATGATTTTTCATATCAGTTACTTAAAAAAGTAAAAGTATTTGATACTTTAAACCCGCCATATTAACCAATGTGAAAGTGTGTGAAAAATTCAACTTGTGAAGACTCGTATTATTCTTTAAAGATAAAAAATGGGTACCAACATAATCCATTCCCGATAAAGATACGCATGCCCTACAAATCTTTATCTCTTAAGTGCATAAAACAACATTATTAGTCATGTAATGTTGCATACTCATCTTTTAATTCACTCCCATACCATTGGATTAGTCTTTCATAAAAAAAATAAATAAAATAAATAAAAAAGAAAAAAATCAATGGTTAATGAGTACTGTCACGTCAATCCAGTAATATAAAAATGTGATGAAAGATGAGTATTTATCATTACTCTTATCAGTTGCTCCCTCAAGCGAATTTGTGTGATTCCACGAGTTAAATAAATAAATTTAAGGCATTTTCATACACTAGATGAAATAAAGTAAATCTTTGGTAATCTTCACCCAATGTGAGCCTTATCCTAATATTGTAGCATCCTAAGAATTTTGACTAGTAAAATTTGAAAGAAATTAAGTTTACTAAAAGCAACTTACAATTCTTTAGAAAAAAAAAAAAAAAAAAGAATGCCTTTCTTTGATGCCCAATTCAAATGGTGCAAGATGAATTATTTACAAATAACTGAGAAATTAAATTCGAAATTTTTATTTTTTTAAGAGATACAAAAATTTGATAACTAGACTTATTTGTCACGAGGCAAAATTTCAAGTCTTTAATTATCAAAATTAGAAACTTTGGCTCTTATTTGTCACATGTGTAAAAATCAGGCTCTTGTGAAACAATTTCAATAAAAAAATTAATTGATGCAATTTTGTTTCAAACAAGAAATACCATACAGCTAACTCTTATTCACTAACCTTACATGAAAAGTCCATAAAAGAACGGGTCTTGGTGGTTTATTTGATTTGCAATTAATTTCTTATAATATCAAAATAAAACTAAGAGGTCACTTAGGGTCTGAGATATGCTAAAAAACAACTTAATGACATCCAATGACTTAACATATTATGTTAGTGTGACACATCAGAGCCTGTAACACCCTGGTCCCCTATTGGGAAGATGAGAAGAAGCCCACATAGAGTGGGTAGTTTATAAAGATAGTCATAGGTGCTAAGTCTCACATTGCCTAGTTATTAGGTGAAACTGGGCTTTATAATGAATTCTAGGAAAACTTCAAATTGACTAGTCCTTTTGGGGTAATAGCTCAGATGTAGCTAGTGCTTTTCCCTGGGTCGTTACAAGTGGTATCAAAGCCACCTAGTAATGCCAGGCCATGTGGTATTAGAGCACTGCATGACGTAGCCCTGACGAGGACGTCAGGAATTTAAGAGGGGGAGTTTGTAACACCCCAGTCCCATATTGGGAAGATGAGAAGAAGCCCACACAGAGTGGGTAGTTTATAAAGATAGTCATTGATTCTAAGTCCCACATTGCCTAGTTACTAAGTGAAACTGGACTTTATAATGAATTCTAGAAAAACTCCAAATTGACTAGTCCTTTTGGGGTAACAGCGCAGATGTGGCTAGCGCTTTTTCCTGGCTCGTTATAGAGCCAATGAAATTATGACACAGGTCTTATTTAAATCAGTGTCATACGAACATAATCTATTAAGTCCATGGACAAAATTTGACTATAAAGAATAAAATATTTTTTTTTGGCATATATTAGAGACCTCTTAGTTTATTTTGATACCACATGAATCTAATTTTTTTTTTTTTTTTTTTTTTTTTAGGGAAAACATTACATACTCATTCATTGATAAAAAGTCACGAGCAAGAGCTCTAACAAACAGAGTAAAAAGCTCTGAAGCAAATCATAGCCAAAACTAAAATTACAATCAACCAATCAAGGTCAATCAATGACTACATCATCCACTAACCTAGGACTATTCAATAGGATCTGCACTAAACAGACACAAACCGATACATAGGTAGTCCACAACCCAAGGGTCTGGACCAAAACAAATATCCCATAGTGCAACAAGATACAAATGGGTAGATCAAAGAGAGATGACATAGCCTTATTACAAGCAAAAAACAGGAATGAAAAAAACATACAGGGAAACAAAACAGGAAATTAAAGAACAAATACAAGGAAAACGGAAATACAGCAAAAGGAAGCCAACAGTATAAGAAAACAAAAAAAAAAAAAGAAGGAAGGAAAAGCACACTATGCGGATGACGGTAGCTGGAAGCAAGCCGATAGCATGTTGGCCGGAAAGCGACGCGAAAGGTGGCGTTGGAAGCTTATCTCGGAGGGAAGCGTGAAAGACCCGACAGCAGACGGTGGCGGCGAAGCGGGTGTGGAGGAAATCAGCAGCGCACTCAAAGAACTGGAGAGTTTGAGTGAAACCCCCTTGAGCAGCACCCACAAAGTGTGCCAACCAAGCAAAAATGACACAAAACAAACACATTCAAAAAAAAAAAAAAAAAAAAAAAAAAAAGAAGGGCAAATAACAGGCAAAAATAGGAAAAGGAAAAAACCACAAAACAAAACAGAAACAAACCACAGCCAGAGCGACAGATCCAAATCAAAAGGTGGGATGGACATGGACGGATCCGAAGAGCAGGATGGTGGGCACGCGTCGAGGGGATCCGACGAAGGATGGAGCTCTAGAAAGGGCGAGGGGAGGAGGGAGGCAGCCAACGGCCATCCCTCCTCCCTAAACTAGGGTTTACCCTACCTGTGCGGTGCTTTGGGAAGAGAGCTAGGGTTTCCTTGAAACTAAGTTTATCACATGAATCTAGTTATAAAGCATATAAATCACATAAACTGATTTTGTATTTTTTCCTTAATTTAATTTACATTATTAACATGATTTATAAGAATCTAGTCATTGTTAGCGACGATGAAGATGTAAGATTTGGTCCCTAAGACATCTTACCACACATACGGTAAAGTTGTTGGACCAATATCTACAATTGTCTTTATTCAATCATATTCAACTTAATTAAACCTTAATCCCTCATGGCTCCCATCCCATGTATTTCTTTCCCTATTTTAGACCACATTTTCTGAAAAAAAAACTCCTGTACTTTGTAGAGTAATGTCATGTATCACGTTTTTGTCTCACATCCATCCAACAAAATCAATTTGGCAATTCCACTAATTTTGCTCTTGGGATTTTTTATTCCGAAAAAATGAAAAATTTAAAGTATGCGTAAATAACAAATTACTCTCTAATTCAAAATTTCATCAAAAACTTGATGGATTTCGTTAGTGTACTACGCCAGCCAATAAAATCACGAGGTATGTCACTTGTATAAAAAAAATATAAATATCTAAAAAAAGTAGGGCAATTGGCTGACAATGCATAGATCGAATAATTTTTTGTTCCAACAAACTTGAATACTTGGAATAATACAAGTTTATTCAACATCTTTTTATCATCCGATTGCGGTTATTTGCAGTTATTCGGTAAGGTTGTTGTTACGCTTATTAGTGGTTAATAACGGCTCCACTCATATGCTCCGAATCCGTATGATGAGGAAGCAAAAAACCGAGCTCAATGAGCACTCGTTTTTTGCTATTAAATGTGTTTTTCTCTCGTGTTTTATTTAAAAACGTACATAAAAATCATTCCTAATCACTAGCTAGCATAGATTTCCACCCAAAAACAAGAACCACCGAAAATTACATCCACCCAAACATAAATTTTGTATTATATTCAATTTAATTCACCTCCCTAAACATATTTTTCAAACCTTCTTTTTTGTTTTATAAACCATCTAAACAATATACTGCATCAACATGATACAAATATTCTGCACTATCCGCAACAGGGGTAGCTAAAATGTCCTACGAGTTTCTTTTCCTAGAAATTTTTTGAACTTATAGAAGTAAATTAATAGATTGAGTTGGAATGTTTGAGAGACATTTCAAACAAAAAGGCAGGTTTTTATCAAGAAGATGCTTCACATGCATCATTTCTCCTCCATTATCACCAAATCGATGTAATATTTCTATAAACAACATAACTACTGCAAAACATACAGGCACAATAACAACCAAAGATCAAAACAATAATAGTCGTAAAAGAGAATCATTAAGAATTGAAATTCAAACTCAAAGATGAAAATACTCCACTAAAGCCTCAAGAAATCGTTACAACAACTTCAGAATCAATGTAAGAAAGATGCAAAAGAAAAATGCGCATCAACAGTTGAAATATTTCAAATCTCGAAATATGAGCTTTCTTTGTTCAATCGCCATCTATCCTCATTCCAGTATTATGATCACACCTCAATCTTTTAGCCCCTTGATCGGCGTCAAAGCAACCATGGTTTGATTCTACTTTATCATCAGTATTTTGTTCACACCTCAATCTTTTAGCCACTCTCGTTCATCGTCAAAGCAACCATGCATGGCTCGATTCTACTTCATCATCACAAAGACTTGATTGCAACTTGATCTATAGAAGCATCTCCATCGTCACTAACAACAATGGCATCCTTATTCGATGTAGAGGCATAATGAATCATTTTGCCATCAATAACCCTGTCGTATATTAGGCAAACCCCTATCTTCTTAACATGGATATCTGACCCAAAATCTGCGATAACCTCTACTTCGTCACCAGCCTCCAAATTGAACTCACTTTTAGGAAATTTGACTTGCCAAATGTGATCTTCTTGCGATATTTTCAGTGAAATGCTAAATGACCTTTCATTTTGATTAGTGGTACTTTGGTTTTAATGATTATGGAAATGTTAGGAAGATCAAAAGTGTACTCAATCGTACAATTGTCATGTGATGAATAAACTATGCATATAGTGAACCCTTCTATATTACGATCAATTATGCAAGGCACTTCAAAACATATAGAGCATCCCTCATCCCTATACGAAAACCAATCTAGGGAGAAAAATGCCATACTTGCAACCAAATCCAAAGTCCATTACTGTAACAACAAAAGCATTATGTATATAAGCAATGCTATAAAAAAATAAGAGAGAGAGAGAGAGAGAGAGAGACTGAGAACATGTAGGATGCTTTGTTTAAAATTATATGTCAAATTGCTGCACCCATCTATTTGAATCACGCTAATGGACTTCAACAACTTATCGAAGCCTCGAATCTCGGCTAATTTATTGCAATCGGTGAGGTACAAAGCTTCCATATGTATGATATTTGAATAATTTGGCAATCTTTCCAATGCCATGCAGTATGGTGCAACAACCATATTCAAACTTGGAGGTAAATCTTGAATTGATTGAAGCTTTGAGCAAGAACCCAAATAGAGATATTTAAGCTTCAGAAGACCACCAAGGCTCGATGGTAGGCTATGAAAATGATTGTTTTGTAGATCTAAACGTTGAAGGGCACATAAACTCCCGAGATCTTTAGGAATTGCATCATCTAATAAATTGCAATGACTGAGATTTAAATCTCTTAGTGAGTTCAATCCTTGTAGTGAAGCAGGCAGTAAATTGACTGACTTAGGACTTTTCCTTGGGAATATCCAAGACCAAAAGAGTGAAGAGAGTGACTTAGATGGTGATCCTTTACACCCACACAACTGCAAGCATTCGAGGTTCTTTAGTTGTACTATGGTACATGGCACTTGTCTTATGGTAGTGTTTTCTGCAAGCAAAGTCATCAAGGATTCTATAGAAACTCTTTGGCAGACTTTGAAGACTTTTGCAATCTCTCAAATTAACTAAAACAAGATTGCTAAGATCTCCAATAGATTGGTGAACCTCAAACCAACTCGTACAATCATTGAGTATTAGTTTCTCAAGATTAAGTCTTGCAAAATTAGGGGTTTGAGCCAAGTAATGAGAATGACTGAAATTTAGGAATTTCAACTTTTCGAACAGTTGTTGAAGAAATGAGAAAAGAAAGAAACAAAATATTAGCACCAAAATGTCAAAACTTTTGGCTTAATGGTTATGACTATACACTACAAAAAAATAGGTATTTTCTGACGTGGCAAACAGTGCATATTTTTTGCCACGTCAGCATTTTCTGACGTGGCAAAAAATGCCACGTCAGAAAATATTTTCTGACGCGCTAAAAAATAGCATTCGAGGAAAGTTCTATTGTACTTGATTTGTGGCGTCCGGAAAAAAAAAAAAAAAAAAAAAAGACCGAAATTTTGAAATTTTTTCCTCTTCTTATTTTCCCTCCGCTTTTTTCATCTTTTTATTCTTCCCCCTCATTTATTTTTCCAACACTGTCTCTCTCCTATCTCTTCGCTTAGTATAGAAATTAAAATCTAATTATCTCTATGTCTTTTTTTTTTTCACTGAAAAACACTATTTAATTGGAGATAAAACAAACAAACATGAAATGAACTTGTCGTTGCATCCAAATAGCTAGGTTTTCTTCTTAATTATATTCATGAATTCTTTCATCTTTTTATTCTTCTCCTTCATGCAGAGAGAGAAGGAAAAAAAAATTGCAGGGTACTGTACTTGCACTCTACGGTGTGTTGGAACTTGGGGGAGGAAAAAGAAAAGGAAAAAAAAAAATTAGAAGAACTGAAGCCTACGTGCAGAGAGACAAAAAAAAAAAAAAAAAAAAA
>NC_081545.1:20013502-20023293 GCF_901000735.1 Corylus avellana | reverse complement strand
TAGGGTTTCAACCCATTAATTCCATAACCCAGAACTTGTATAATGCATAGCAATCTATAACACATAAAAGCCCCAAGCTAATCTTAGGAATTAGGCTTCTTATTAAAATTAACATAATTTTCGGATCTAACTAAAATTCCCCAAATCATTATGATTTCAAGCTTGATATTCAATGGGTATAACAAAACCTTAAAGAGAAACTAGAGATTCAACCATATAACAAAATCCCCAAATATCCTTTTCAAGAACCCTAGTTTTTGGACCTAACGAAATCCCTAATGATTCATGTAATTTTTGTTTCCTATAATCAATGGGTAAGATGAAATCACAAAGAAAAGCTTTAGCCTTTACCATTCAAGCTTCCATGGCCGAAATCACCTCCAAGATTTCTTTTTCTTTCTCTTTCTTCCTCTTTCTTCTTCTTCGGACAGCAGCAACTCTCTCTCTCATTCGGTTTCGTTCTCTCTCTCTCTCGGCCTTGTGTGCGTGTGGGTGTAGACAAGGAAGAGAGAAGATGAAAGAAAGGAAGGAAGAGAAATGAGAGATGTGCGTGAGATGAGAGAAGGGAGAAAGAAATGGGATAAGGGGATAAGGGATATCCCACATAGCCAATGGTAGCCCGACACGTGGCATTAGTTAGATCTCCTTTTTATTTTAAAGTCTCATCTTTTATAAATTGCAAGATTACCCCACTACCTTTAATTCATCTTTCTTAATTTCATATTTCACCCCTACAATCTATTTCAACTACAATTTACCCATACATATGGTTATTTACCAGACTAGGACTTATTATTATCCTATATTATTCTAGTACCATTAGCCCTTTATATTTATTGATCAATTGTCACACTAACATTATTATTAATTATTCTCTTTATCACTAAAACTTATATTACATAACCATATCATCATTAGATAATATTGTTATCATATTATTATCACACAAATATTATTATTATTATTATTATTATTCTAAATCATCCCATGTACAATTTATCTCATTAATTAAATCTGATTACTATGAGGTTATTAATAATAAACTTAATTATTTTCTCGGGTCTTACACGTGCTTAGTCCATCCTTGGAAAAATCTTATCCCATCCGTTCTTCTGGCACTGAACTCCTTTGTCCAATATAAAGTGATCTACGTCGGCATCCTCACAAGTTGTAGCAAATCCATTTTGTAAGTCACCAAGGGTGTCGTAGTCGATGTTACCCACACTATAACAACCATCGTCAAACTTAACGACCCATAAATTGACCAAAACAAGTAGCTCAACCTGGAGACGAGCTCGTGGGTATCCTTGACATGATGCTATACTTCCTAACCAGAAGCAACTTATCTAAATCGACTACTCTTAGATAATTCAAATGTAACAGTTACCCATAACCGTAATGGATAGGCATACAATCCAAAAAGAAATAACCATACGAATAAAATCCTTGAACCTCAATGTAAAGACATGAAAGACATCGTACTCAATGTTTCCTACACTGTACCAGTTCTCGTTAACCTCGACACCCAAGTCGATCAACTCACAGAATGAGTAATTCCACATACAATCTGGATCGGTAGGTATCTATGTCATAACCCTATAGAGGAAAATAAACTCTTCCTTACTCAACTATTATACTTTCCAAGTATAATCTTGAGAAAAAGAGTCATACCCAATCAAGCAAATGCTGATAACGGTTCCGCATGTCCTACTTCACTTCTCTTCGTGATTATTCCACAATACCTTGACGATGGGAATCGTGTTGGTACGTAGTACTTGTTCCTTCCGATCTATGCTTTTCACTGACCCTTCAGTGTACACCAATTCTTCTTAGATCTTCAAAGGTTCGTACTTCACCACTAAGTTTATATTAGCGATGTACTTTCTTAACATCGAGACAGGAAAAACATCATGTATTCTAACCAAGTTTGGGGGTAAGGCAACCTGGTATGCCAATCTCCCCTTCCTTCCTAAATCGCATCATTCCCCTCATCGATGGTATCTTAAGGAACACACGATCTCCTACTTCGAATTTAGAAGGTCGTTTCTAATTATCGGCCTAGCTCTTCTGCCAACTCTAGGATGCACTCACCCTTTGTCTGATGGAAAGTACTTTATCACGAGTATCTTGAATCCAGGGCAACTGACACTTACGTCCATAAAGTGCTTCGTAAGGCGGAATTCCAAAGGTAGGTATTAAAATCCAACTACTTCTGAAGTCCAATACGCAAGCCCGTGACATGTCCTTCAGGATTTGGTTAGTCCACTCTGACTGTCCATCCGTCTATGGGTGGAAATCGGTACTAAACTCCAATTCCACCCTCTTCTTGTCCTTGTACATCTTGGTACTTTCGGGATGTACAGTATATGGAGAATGATGAGTCTTGCTCATGATCTCCTTTCTTAGTCCTTCACCTTCTGACACATACTTATTTGAAATGAGTGAGCAACCCATCATCCTTAAGGCAAAACCCATGTGCCTTAGCAACTGCTTGATCTTGGTGCGCTCAGGGTCCTTTAACTGAGTGACCTTAATCCTAGCAAGCAATTATGATTCAACCACTAAGTTAGACAAGCGTGCAAGCGCAAACTCATCTACCACTTCTACTCCCGTCCTAGCGAATTCCATAACTAACTGGGGTTGGAAAATTTCAAGTGCTGCAAGCTCTACCGTCGGCTTTCTATGTAAGGCATCAGCTACTACGTTAGCCTTTCTAGGATGATAATTGATCTTGTGATCAAAATCCTTATATTAGCTCTAGCCACCTCCTTTGTCAACAAAGACAACTGTACCCGAGAACTCCTTAGTCCATTCAAGTACAGAAAGATCCTCTAGAATCTCTTAGCTCATTTATGACCCAAAATCATGTAATCCATGCACACAAGAACCAAAGGTACAAGATTCACCAGTTTCCCTTTACCAATATACCAGAATCCAAGTTCAAAAATATCAAGCCTTAACATCATTCTAATGAGCAATTAACAAAATCAGGAATCTTATCATCAATACATAGCATAACAAGCATCATGCATTAACAAAACTCTTAGTTAATGTTACACTTTTAGGTCCAAAACCCCAAATCAAGTGCAAGTACAAAACAAAAATACAGCTGGTTGATGCTTGAGTATACATCCAGTAACTCAGCCCCTAACTCCAAAACAAAACGACCTTGTATGCTTAACAATTCTAGTTGTTACGCTTATCCCTTGTCCTGCCATCATTTCCTTCCTAGTAGACCAGTACCATTCCTTTTGGCCTAGTTGCAGTTTCAAACGAAGTGTCCCACCTTGCCACATCCGTAGCACAAATTCTTCCTCGATCCCTATTTCCCAAAATGCAGCCTACTACACCTATGGCACTAACGACTCTATTTCTTGCTAGGCCGCAACTCTTGGGGTGTCCTCCTCCTTAAGCTCTATGAGTACTCTCGATAGAATTCTTCCTTAAATCGGGTCCACGTAATGGCCACATCGCTTCCTAATTTCATCACTAGCGAGTTTCTCTTAGCGTACCACCATCGCCTGGCTTCTCCAGAGAATTTGTAGGCCGCGTACTTGACTTTTTGCTCCTCAATGCAATCCATAACTCGTAGCAGTTCCTCCAAGTTCGTAAGCGAATCCCTTGCTTCTCCAGAGTTCAGGTTCCCTTTAAACGCAGGGAAAGGATGCACATAAAACTCATTGAAAGAGCAACCTTTGTTTCCACTTGGACTCCCTTCTCCTTGTACGTTCACCAAAGCCTCCACCAGAAGACTTGCCACAGTTTCCAATGCTTGGGTGGCGTCCAGAACGATCCTCATCTTTTCATCGGTTTGCGATGCTCCCTTACCATCGTTGCTCCTAATGCCATCATGCAGTTACATCTCTGCAGTCACAACGATCATTAGCCCCTACTTCAAAGTGCTACATTGCTTCTCGCTTAAAACGTCAAACCTAATCGCAAAACTATCCTTACTAAGAGCCTACACTGCTACAACCTTATCCTAGTGTAGATCTATGCATAAGACTAGGGGTGTAAACGAGCCGAGCTTGGGCGAGCTTTGCTTGTCTGAGCTTGGCTCGTTTAAGTTTTTGTCAGGCTTGGGCTCAAGCTCAAGCTCGACACAAGCCTCAAACCAGTGTTCAAGCTCGGCTCGTCAAGGTTGGTTCCCTGCTCGAGCTCAAGCTTGAGTATTGTGGCCAAAACCCATATAAGAACACATCATACGACCTCTCAAACCGAATAGCATATACCCCGAAATCTCGACCAAAATCAAACCTAAGTGAAATCTCACCCAAACAGTGTGATTTTCGTTCTTTATATACAATGGGCATAAAGAAAATACAGCGAATCTAAAATTTTTACCTCACAACAACCCATGATTGGAAACCTTCCTCTTTGGCTTCATCGTCTTCTTCTTTTGACCATATCTCTCTCTGTGTCTTAGTCTCTCTCTTAATCTCTACATTTCGGTCTCCCTTCGATGTGCGTGTGGCGGTTCGGCACTCGCATTTTTGTAGTCAATTAAAAAATCAAGCCATGTTTTAGTGTATAGGAATGTGTGTATGAAAGAAGAAGATAATGAAAGAAGAAGGAAAATGAAATGGGTCAGCGAACAAGAAGAAGAAGTTACAGAAAAGTGAATAAAAAAGTTAAAAGAAAGAAATGGAAGAGTCAGAAGAAGTGAGGATCATCAAACATTTGATAGGGATCGGGCCTAGATCTCAAGGCAAACGTGGCAATGTCTGGAATAGCCTTGGAAAATGAAAAATGAAAAGCTAAAAAAGTTGGACTAGGGGTACTCTTACAATTTACAAAAACACCACTGAGTTTTACTTTAATTTTTATCTTTTGTTAATTAATACTTGACCTCTTATTTAATTTAACTACAACATACTTTTACAGTTTTACAAATAATTATTTACTATACACTTATACGAGCTTATACGAGCACACTCACGAGCTTAGCGGAGTCAAGCCGAGCATGCTTCGTTTAATATTCGAGCCAGAATTTGTATTCATAAAACGCTTCATTTAATATTCGAGTCGAGCACGAGCCGAGCTCGAGCTTGCTCGCGAGATGCTTCGCTCAATTAACAGCCCTACTTAAGACCATATGTACCTATCTTAGTACAGATCATTCCTAATCTCCAAAGTTGCATCATCAAATTGGTCCTAGTCCTGATTTCAGTACCATATCAAATTCCTAAAATCCTTAAGTCCAACATCCTCAAGATCATTAGGTATCAAAACTCTGTATCCCTTGTATAAGTTAAATCAATCCTATGCTCTGGTAGATCAACTCCTAGCACCTAATAGATCAGTTCCTATAGTTTGCAGAGCAAAAAGCTCTGATAAATCTAGACCTAATACTTAACAGATCAATTCTTATGGTCCGAAAAGCAACTACTCTAATACCAGCTGTAACACCCCGGAAATTAATTAATTGGTAATTAACTCCATGGTTCGTCTCCCAGCCTTATTCCTCTCCGAACAAGACTCAGGGACCTCTACTCCTCGAAAAGAGAGGATACAACCAGAGCATTAAAATTCTATAAACATAATTGTTACAACTAGAGCATCTGCCAAAGTTTATCATGTTGCTAAAATTACATTATACAAGTCATCATCTTTACAAGGGATCTATGATTCACCTTAATATGCAAGTATGCATAAAAGCTCTACGTCTACAACATAACTTAAAGGTGCTAGTTACCATGAGCACCCGCCTAAGCTTGCAATAAGTCCTCAAGCATCTCCCAGATCGTATCCTCCAAAAGTCCGGATGCTGCATGGTATCCATCTTCTGCTAAACTATCTATAACAGCATAGTTGTACATATAGAGAAAAAAAGGAAATAATATAAGGGTAAGTTCGATGACTTAGTGAGTATAAATGCACATGACGTACCCGTCATTTAAGGGTGAATTCAATTGTTTATAAAGCACATGTAACATTATGAGATGACAATTTATCATAGATGTGATATAGATATAATATATGTGCTTATAATCATGAGTAACAGTAATAGTTCAACCGTATGGTCTACCCGAGATATTACCCCTTCTCAGTAGAGTTGGCGCTGTCCCGAGGGACCTATAATACAACACCGGTGCCCCGGATATTGTAAGTCTACCATATATAACATTAGTGGCACGACCGAGTCCGACCTCGGGTGGCCCGCACCACCAATGATGTCCATCCTATAGTGACCATCCATTGGGAATGGCTGCGCCTTGGTCACGAAACCATTGGATCCAAAGCCCACACACACATTTGACCATAAAGTTAATCTGTATAGTAAGCCCATGACCGTTATCCTGTACGTACCGGTGTACCATGTCATACGAAGCAATTAGTATTATTAGTCTTTTACATGCATAATTTGACAAGCCTCATTCTTATCTTATTAATCAACACACATTTTCACAAAAGAGAGTTCACAGTAGTTCCAAAATGTATTTCATGAGGGTTGCAAAATATGCATGTTTGGTATATATATAAAATAGACATGCAATGCAGGAAAAGTAACAACAAGCGTCCATGTGAGTTTGTACTCACTCGGGTGGTAAAGCTCCTCCATAAAATTCCCTTGAGGCTTCATAACCTCGAATACTGAGAAAAGACATATCATTAGTTCTAAATCCAACTAAAACGACCTAGAACATGAAAACAGAGGCTATCGGACGACTGGCCAAAGGGGCGTTCCCTAGAACACTTCTGACCATATGTCCGAGCTCGTGGCTGTACCTCCGCTGAAATACTTTGGACCATATGTCCAGGCTCGAGGCCGTACGTCCGCTTAGAGAGTTTCAAGTAGAACCTCATTTGGTTCAACCATCCTCTTATTCTCCCGAACTAATTTCTAAGGTTACCAAAAGGCTCTCTAAGGTCTCCTAACTCAAAATGAAACCTCCATGCATACGAAATCATGCTAAACCAAGTCAAATGCTAACCTTGTCAAGATTTAAAACGCAACCTAGCTAGAACTAAAACTAGCAACTTAAGGCAACATTTAAGCAGCATAACGACGTAAAAATGAGCTAGGCTTAAGGGTATTACCTCCTTGAAGTGAAACATCAAGAACCTCCTCTCCGATAGCACCGAACTCACAAACCTCACACAAAACACACTCACAAGGATGGATTTTTTCGCAGAGGCTGTGTAATGCCCGAGAAAATAACTAAGTTTATTATTAATAATCTTATAGTAATCTGCATTGATTAATAAATAAATTGGATTAATGGTACTAAAATAATATAGTGTAATAATAAGTTATAGTGTGGAGTTTTATTTAATATGAGAGATTATGTTCAGATAATATTATTTGGTGATTTAATATATGAGTGTTTAACTTATTATTAAGTTAATTTGAGTTGAGTGTAATGATGTGGTAAGAGGTTTGTAGACTAGTAGTGAATGAATAGAATAGGTAATCATTTGGTTTATTAATAATATTTGTTAAAGGGGCCATCATTATGCTAAGTGGGCATTTAATAATGTATGGTGGAAGAACATATGAGTGTGCTAGCATTGCACTGATATGGTCCACGGAGGAAAGCATATGGGGGAAATATATATAGTATGGAATGATTGTCCTAGCATGCTTTTATAATAAAGAAAGAGAATCATAGAGGATTATCTACTCCATTTTCTCCCATTCCTTTTCTTTACTCTTCTCCCCACTCTTCCCTCACGTTCACACACACACACACGAAATAAAGAGAGAAAGAGCTACGGATTGGTGAGAGAGGTGATGGTCGTGAGAAAGAAAGAAAGAAAAAGAAGGAGAAAAAGAAAAGAGAAGTGGGTTTTGGCCATAGGCGTTTGTGAGGTGTATTACGATTGAGTCAAGTGTTCACGTAAGGCTACTCAAACAAACAATGTAAGTATTTTACTGGGCTAAAAGATAATATTTTTAAAGCATAAAACATGTTTTATGATACTATTATGGAATGATGTTTTGGATGAATGTTTGATGTAATATTTCTATGAATTTCTATGGGTTTACAAGATTATGTGAGATTTATGTTATTATGATTATTATGAATTTATGATGATTCACATGATTTATGACATGATTCTATGATTTTATGAAATGAATTATAATTACATATGAGTTCAAAGATTTTATGACATGAGCATGAACATGACATGAAGGATGAAACGAAATGAAAATCATGATGATACGAACACGAAAACAAAGATGAACAGCATGTTAAAGGAAATGTAACTGGTCTTACTTTGTAGATGGCACAAGTAGCGGCAAGCAAAGTAAGAACGGTCCTTGTTTTGTAGATGGCACAAGTAGGGGCAAGCAAAACAAGGATTGGCTTTACGCTGTAGATGGCACAAGTAAAGGCAAGTAGAGTAAAGACAAGGACATATGTTTTATAAGAAACAAGAATGATAATGATTAATACAAGCATGCATAGCATAAGGTTTACAAAAGAAACAAGAATGACAATGATAAACATGAGCATACATAGTATATGGTTTTATGTTGATGATTTGCTCTATATGTGCTTTTACAAGATGTATCAATATGCTATGTGTTAGTAGATGTAATTGTAAATATGCATATTGATGAGAATGGTTGCTTATGATTATTTATGATGCTATCATATGATGAATTGTATACCAAATGTATATATATATATAAGTACGTATGATCTAGATGAGATTGATTGGCTATATTGTAAAACTAGTACGTTCTATACTGTTGAGCGTCTCTATTTTATGGAGACGGCGGGCTCATAAATCCGCCTGTATCATGGGTGGTGGTGATTCCCATGGTGTAAATGAGATTGTTAATGTTGGTGCAGGTACAAAGACTATAGAGGATGAATCAGTGGCTATGTATCTAGGTTATCGCAGTGTTTGAGGCCTAGATATATCGGCTGTTTATTTTATTTGACTAGTTCTTAGACATTAGTAATTTGAATAAGGCATGTGTCGTATGTGACACTTATTGCATAGCCAATCTGAAGTATGTAAGACTTTATTTATATAGATGTATTTGTCAGCTCAAACATGTTATGTATGTCTAACGTTAATATATTCTGTTGCAAAGATATGAACTCTGATGAATCATTTGATGATAAATGTAGCTCTGTGTGGCATATGATATTGTCAATTAGGTTAATGCATGGGTTCGTGGCATACTACGGTATCACTATGCCACTGTGACAAGCCGCTTTGTTGTGGGTTACAGTTCCTTTAAAAAGAAAAATTTTTAGTCATGTTTTTATCAAGCGAGTCGTCACAGCCTGAAGGTTGTCTGGGTGAGAAAATCGTAGGGGGGGTAGAGGTATTTATAGCTGAGTGTGCTACCAACCTTCCTGAAATCAGGTACTATTGAGTGTACGTCCAGTACTATTCACCAGCGGTCCAAAGGCTGCATCGTACATATGGGTATTATCCAAGGGGTATTCCAAAAGTAGCGTATGTCTTGTACTTTAGGAGTATACGTCCGTGTACTATTTGCAGAGTACGGCATACTATTGTCAGCATACGTCCGGTGGTCCCCCCGCGTATGTCGGCACTAAAAATAGGAGCGTACGTCCAGCAACCCTAGTGTACGTCCGGTCAAACAATCTAAAATTCCCAAAATGCCCTTCTAGTAGATCTTAGTGACCCAGAGTCCAAATTAACCCTCTAACTAAGCTACCTCAGCTTCGTTAATTATTTGGGTCACTACAAAAATTAATAAAGTAATAAAATTAAAAACTAAAAAATGAATTTTTTTAAATAAAAAATATATATAAAAAAATAAAAATAAAATAAAAAAAACGAAAGGGGTGGTTGCCAGT
>NC_081545.1:20010434-20013402 GCF_901000735.1 Corylus avellana | reverse complement strand
AGAGAATAAATCACAGGGGAAATCCAATTCTTAACAAAGAAAACCAAGCAATCAATTGTATTGAATAATCTTAAATCATCAAGTGTATTCTTGAGTCACAAAAGATATCCAAGAATTATTCAATCCAATTGATTAGAAGTAAAACAATAGAGCAATTAAACCATTAAATTGGAAAATATTACACACATGAAACAAAGTTGCTAATCATAAGTGAGGCTGTATGTTCAACCTTAGTTAAAGGTTTAGCCTCTCATGTTATTGAAAGACAAAACAAGATTGATTGAATTCATAATGTAAAATTGAGTACTTACAAATAAGAATCACAAAGTTGAGATCCAAAAGCTAAGAAAACCTTAAACTCCCTTCTTTCTCCTCTGCAATCTTGAAATTCGTAGCCTCGTCAACTAATCTGATAATTCCCTATTTATAGACCTAAAACTTAGGGTTTTACATGTTGAAATCGGATAAAATTCGTCCAGGTTAGTATTCTTTTATTGCGGGGTGATTTTGGAATAGTAAAGGTCCGAATTAGGAAAATCCTATTTCACAATGAATTGTATTATTTTGAGTTAGCTTTCCAATTTCGCTTGAATCACCTCAATCCGCCATGTGAACGAAAAGTTATGATCAAAATATTGAGAGATATGCAGAATCTGAATTTGAATCCAACCCGAAATTTTATCAAATCTGATCTTTAATCCGATTTAACCATTTCTTGGATTTGGTTAAACTTAACCACATCATCTAGGTCTTCTCAAAGTATGTTTTCTTCCGAAAAGTAGTTTTTCTTCAATGACCTACAAAATACTAAAAACACAAAACTAACACAGAACATCAGATAATAACACAGGCAAAGGATTAACACAAGTAAATTAAGGGGTACAAATATGCAATATTTGGCACACATCAAACACCCCCAAACTTAACTTTTTCTAGTCCCTTAGCAAACTAAAATGAAAAATAAAATGAAAACAAAACAAAACAAAACATAAATCCTCCTTCGTGGGAGAGACGGTTGCATTTAGCATATGCAATAAGCCTTTTTAATCTCCTAGGCATCCCTAGTGGACGAGTGAAGTCTCGTGAGGGCTTAACAGGAATGATACCCACAAACATTGAAGCTCTATGTTGTTAACAAGAAAGACGTTTCACATAAACCGTGGTTCTTATTCATGAGCAAACTTAAAAAGACAAACACCATCATCACAACCAAAAGGAAATCCATAGTCAAATCACTCACAAATGGACAATTTAGACCTCATATGTTCTGAAAGGTGTAAAGTGTAATTAGCATACAATCATGAAGCTTTTAGCTTAAACTCAAGACAAATTCCAAAACAATTTGTAAGACTCCCTAACAAATGAAATAACCAAGGCAAGATATGCATTCTAATTGACCCATGTAACCAAGCCAGGTGGTTTTAGGGCACTAGATGTAAAACACACTACAAAAAAAGAATTTTTTGCTGACATGCGTTTTCTGACGTGTTAGGTGGTCTGACACGTCAGAAAATTTTCTTGACGGGGCATTTTTGACGTGTGTCAGGCGTTAAAATTTTGGGTGTCAGAAACGGGAAATTTCTGACGTGTCAGATGTAAGACGTCAGAATTTTCTAACGCGTCAAATTTTGACACGTCAGAAATTTTCCTGACTTGTCAAAATTGACACGTCAGTAATTTAAAAATTATTAAATTTTTCACCACTACCGTCGACGTTTCTATTCTCCATTTTCTCAGCTCTTCTTTTCTTTTGCTTCTTTTCTTCTTCTAGTCCTTTTCTTGTGAAAATCCACATACGACTTTCTTTAGATCTCCCAGCTCTCTCCCTGCTCTTCTTTTCTCCATTTTCTTTCTCTCTCTCTCTCTTCTTTCCTCCATTTGCAAAAACCCAAAGCCAAAAAATCAAAAACCCAAATAAAAAATCAACCTGAAAAATCAAAAACCCAAACGTCAACCCAACAAATCTTCAAAAACCCAAAAAATCTTCTTATCTTCTCTTCTTCTTCTTCTTCTCTTCTCCCTTTTTTTTTTTTTTTCTTCTGCTTCTCTTCTCCTTTTCTTTTTCTTATTCTTCCTCTTCTTTTTCTCCTTTTCTTCTTCCCTCTAGAGGGAGCTAGCCGGCTGCAAGTGTAGAGAGAAGAGGCTAGGGAGATTGAGAGAGGAGAGAGAGAGCTGAGTCTGGAAATAAAAGAAAAGGGACGAAAGAAGTTGAATATATAAAAGAATTATAAAGGGAAAAGAAGTGGGAAAGAAGAAATGAAAAAGAGGGAAAAAGTTGAAAATCCCGCTCTTTTTTTTTAGTGACGTACCAACATTTAATATCTCAGAAATTTCTGACGTGTGTAAATAGCACATCAGAAATTTCTGACGTGCTATTTTCACGCGTCAGAAATTTCTGATGTGCTAAAATTAGCACGTTAGAAATTTCATTTCATATTTATTTGTTTTATTTGCAAATAAATAGTGTTTTTGCTTTAAAAAAAAATTTTTTAAAAAAGAAAAAGAAATAGAGCAGAAAACAGATTTTTTTTTTTTTTTTAATTTCTATATTACTGCATGAAGAATAATAAATCAAAGAAATCCGGATCGGAAAGCCAAGAGCAGCAACAGAGTTATTTAATAAAGATCTGGAAAGATTTTAAGTCTCATTTTCATTTAAAATCCTTCCTAATAAAAAACAAAATTAGATGAAATATATATAATATAAATAAACCTGCTATATATATAAACTATTTTTTGACGTGCTAAAACTAGCATGTCAGAAATTTTTGACGTGCTAGTTTTAGCACATCAGAAAACTTTTTTTTTTTTTAAATTTCTCTATCATTGCATGGAGAATAATAAATCAAAGAGCAGTTATTTAATAAAGATTTGAAAAGATTTTGTGCCTTATTTTCATTTAAAATCCTTCCTAATAAAAAACAAAAATTATATGAAATATATATAATATAAATAAACTTGATGTATA
>NC_081545.1:20009289-20010334 GCF_901000735.1 Corylus avellana | reverse complement strand
TAATGGTTATTCATCAATAGGTCATCCAACAAATCTCAAAGAGAACAAGCTTAAGCTTAAACATCATATCTCACAGAAAACATTGCTAATGTGCTCTTAAAAATTAATCTCAAAACAAGTGAAATCTCTTTTACCCAAAAATGAGTCAAATGACTCAGACTGCTAATGACATAATGATGTGTTCAACCTTTTAAGCGAGCTAATGAAATACAAATCACAGTTACTGTTTAACTCAAACTTGACAACAACATAGCACAATTTTTTTTTTTTTTTTAATTGAACAAAACAAATAAGCACAAAAATAAACAGACAAAATGTTTTTCTATACCTCCAAACTTGAATCACAAATTTTCCTCAATGTAGGCAGAAATACATTACCAAGAGGTATAAGGAACCAGAGTGAGCAAAAAGACTACCCCCATACTTACTCGTGACAACACCCGTCCTGAAAAACACAAAAATAAAACAAAAATGAACATAAACGAAACAACACAAAAAATGACTAAAAATACCAAAGAAAAAGGAATTCCTCCCATAAAGCGCTAAGTTTACAGTCTTCAGCCAGACTTTTCACTGCTGATGATTACGTAGATGATGTAGGATCTTCCAAAGGAAATTCCTCACTCTCCGAAATTTCTAGTTCCAAGAATGGCTTCAATTGTTGACCATTGACCTTGAGAGTACTTCCATTCTTAGGATCCTCGATTTCAATGGCTCCATGAGTAAAAACTGCGCACACTATGAATGGTCCAATCCATCGGGATTTGAGCTTTCCTAGAAACAGATGCAGACGTGAGTTGTAAAGGAGGACTTTCTGAAAAACTTTAAACGATCTTCTCAAAATGTTTTGTATAGCTTGGCACAGTTGTAGGCATCATTCCTCAATTCTTCTAATTTATCTAGCTGTAGCTTCCTTTGCTCACCAGCCTTGGTGAGGTTGAAATTTAGCTGCTTTATAGCCCAATAAGCCCGGTGCTCCAATTCTACAGGGAGGTGACAAGCCTTGCCATACATGAGTCGGTAGGGAGACATGCCAATTGGAGTC
>NC_081545.1:19982796-20009189 GCF_901000735.1 Corylus avellana | reverse complement strand
TTCTTATCACGGCATTTAACTTCTTGTAGTCAATGCATACTCTCCATCCTGACTGCACATGAGTGAGGACCAACTCATTTTCCTTGTTCTTGATGACTGTAATCCTTGCCTTCTTTAGCACCACATGAATGAGACTCACCCATTTGCTATCAGAGATTGGGTATATGATTCCCGCATCCAGAAGTTTAATTACCTCCGCTCGAACTACCTCTTGCATGGCTGGATTCAACAGTCTCTGTGGCTTGCGAGAAGTTTTAGCATTTTCTTCCAGATGAATTTTATGCATCACTACTGCAGGGCTGATTCCTTTGATATCTTCTATTGACCACCCGATTGCTTCTTTATGCTCTCTCAAAACTTCTAGTAGCTTATGTTCCTGATCACTATCTAGGTCGGCAGCAATGATCACTAGTAGAGATTCTGTAGGATCAAGATACTTGTACTTCAGGGTGTTTGGTAGAGGCTTCAACTCCTGCTTGACAGGCTCAGCTGCTAATGAAGATGGATCAGAGGATGATGTCAAAGTAATTTCTACAGTCTCCGTCTCTATCTCAGGAGTTGAGTCTAACAAGGCGTCAGCTTGTTCCAATAGATTGTCCAGTTCCATGTCACTTCCTAGTGCAATCAGGCATTCTCCCAGGGGGTCTTCAATATTTGGTTCATTGATAGTTTTCTCTACTATCTCCTAAATTAAGCATGTGCTTCTGACCTCCTCATACTCAAATGGCTGCCTGCTAATATCAAAGATGTCCAGCTCCACTGTCAAGTTTCCAAATGATATCTTCATGACTCTAGTTCTACAGATGATTAGGGCATTAGCGGTAGCTAAAACGGGACACCCTAATATGATTGGAACTTGAATTTCTACATTTTTTGTCTCTGTATCTAAGACAATGAAGTTCACAGGGTAGTAGAATTTATTAACTTTGATAAGCACGTCGTCAATAATTCCCCTTGGAACCTTCACAAATCTATCGGCCAACTGAAGTGTAATTGAAATGGATTTCAAATCTCCAAATCCCAGCTGAACATAAACTGAATATGGCAGTAGATTTACACTACCCCCCAAATCCAATAGAGCTTTTTCAACTCGATTGTCACCAATCTTGCAAGCAATGGTAGGACATCCAAGGTCCTTATACTTTACAAGCATCTTGTATTGCAAGATAGAGCTGACCTGCTCAGTCAGGAAAGCTTTCTTGGGGATGTTCGTCTTTCTCTTGATGATGACCAAATCATTCAGAAATTTGGCATAAGAAGGCACTTGCTGGACGGCATCTAGGAATGGAATGTTTATTTGCACTTGCTTGAACACTTCCAAAATATCATCGAACTTCGAGATCTTCTTTGGTGCTATCAGTCTTTCTGGATACGGAGCTTTGGGTATATACTTTCTGGAAGGGTCCTCAGCAATCGGAATGGTAATGTCTGGTCCTGTGTCTTCCGCAGGCTTGTCCTGGTTTTTCTTCTCTTCTGCAGCCTCAGTGGCCTCTTCAGGCATAACCACTTGATTATCCACTTGTTTGCCTGACCTCAAAGTGGTGATGGCTTGTACTTGATCCTGACCAAGCGTAGAGGCAGAGGAACTTTCAATCACAAATTGCCCTTTTGGGTTAGGCACAGGTTGATTAGGGAACTTCCCTCTTTCTCTTTCCCCCACTTGATTTGCTTTCTAGCCAACTTGTCCTTTTACCTTGATCATGGCCTGCTTAAGTTCTTGTATGTCTTTGTTGTTAGCCATGTTGGTATTCCTCATCTCCTATACGGCTTGATTGGTGAAACCTTTTAGCTCTTGTATATCTTGAGAATTGCTCATGGTAGTATTCTTCATATCTTGTATATCTTGGGAATTGCTCATGGTAGCATTCTTCATATCTTGTATGTTCTTATCCATTGATTGCATGAATGCTTTCATCATGTCTTCCAGTGATGACTGTGGAGCAAGCTGTGGCCCTTGAGTGGTGGATTGATAAGCAGGAGGTTGAGTTTGGTGAGAGGCCTGAACTGATTCTGAGCTTGAGTGGATGTATCTCTCTGGTTCAATGGTTGATTCTGCGTCCAAGAGAAATTGGGGTGATTCCGCCATCCTGGATTGTAAGTTTCAAAAAACGGTCCAATTGTGGGTTTACTGAACTCATTGAAGGCATTGACTTGCTCAGTTGGATATTCTGTTGACAGACTGGGGCAGTTTTGTGTGAAGTGTGTTTGACTATCACATAACCCGCATGCATCAACTTGGTAAGTATTAATAAGTGCCAAATATTGCATATTTGGACCCCTTTATTTACATTAGTTAATCCTTTAGTTGTGTCGTTATTTAATATTTTGTGTTAGTTTTGTGTTTTTAGTGTTTTGTAGGTCATTAAAGAAAAACTACAGCTTTAAAGGAAAAAATGCAAAGTTTGGAAGAAAGCATACTTTAAGAAGACCTAGATGATGTGGTTAAGATCAACCAAATCCAAGAAAAAGGTTAAATCGGATTAAAGATCAGATTGGATTAAAGATAGATAGGATAAGATTTCGGATCGGATTCAAATTCAGATTTGTACACGTCTGAGTATTTTGACTATCACTTTCTACTTAAATACCGGATTGAAGTGATTCAAGTGGCATTGGAAAGCTCACTCAAAATACTACAATTCATTGTGACATAGGATTTTCCTAATTCGGACGGATACTATGCCAAAATCGCCCCACAATAAAAGGTCACAAATCTGAACGAATCCTATTCCGATTTTAGACTTCTATTTTGACTGGAAGACAGACCTCCGAATTATCTAGGTTTAATAAGGTTTTTAGGACTTTCCTAAGCCTATAAATAGACTTCTTTGCATTCAAGAAAGGACACACAATCCCAGAGAGCAAAATTATACAGTTTTTCTCTTTTTAGTTTAGGTTTTCTTTAGTTTAGGTTTTATTTTTATGTGGAGCTAAATTCCCAACTAAGGTTGGGGATGAAGCCTCACCAATGAAGAATGACATCAGTTTTATGTAAGGCTTTATTTACCCGATTTTATTGAGTTTTGTATTTCAATTGTTTTACTTTTAATCAATGTGTGGAGTGATTCTTAGATATCTCTTGTGAGTCAATGATACATGTGATGATTTGAGATAATTTCATATGATTGATTACTTGGTTTTTAACTCATAAAAATTGGATATCCCTTGTGATTTTTTCTACGGATACATCTGGTGTTTCAATTGAATTTGGATTCCTTTTGTGATTTGGTCAATGAATGGATACATGGGATGGTTTTGATTAATTCTTTGAAGTATAGTAAAACATACATAAGATTTAAATTGTAAGAACTTCGGATAAATATTGATGAACATGGAGTATGTTGTTATGATTCGGTGAGTGTGGATTCTTAAACCTTAGTCTTTACCTTTTGTTTTATTTTATTTAGTTTATGTTTGTCTTTTAATTTTAAAAACCAAAATTCAAAACCCTTTTGGAACTAGGTTAGGATTTATTTAGTTTAGATTTAAATTTCTTTTTCAAAAATACAATTCTCTGTGGGTTCAACCTCGCACTTGCAAGCCATTAAACTACAATTGCTTCATGCACTTGCAAGTTAAATAAATTTGCACAACAAGTTTTTGGCGCCGTTGTCGGGGAATTGTTCAATTTTTTAAACCAATTTATTTCTAAATTAGTTTTATTCTTCTACTAGTTATAATTAGGATTTTATTTTTCTGCAATTTGTTTTGTTTTATTCGTGTTACTAATAAAAAAAAAATTAAAAAAAAAAGATTTTTCTTGTTGTTTTTTGTTTTGTTTGGCTTGTTTTACAGTTCTGCCGCAGCACCTTCCGCACATCAGCGCAATCGAGCGCACCCACAGCAAAGGCAACAGTTCCGTAGATCTTTGCTAAAAATTTATTTTTGGTCATTTTTGTGAGTTTTTTAATTTTAGTTTTATTTTATTTTTTGTTAGTTACTTTTTTTTAAAAAATTTTATTTTATTTAAAATAAAAAATAAAAATGGTTAATGTTTTATGTGGGATATTTGCATGCTAAAAAGTGATGAATTTTCATTTTAATGATTTTAATGCCTCTCCTAGTTATAGGACACCAACTCCTACCAACTACCCTCAAAATTTTTACCCACATAAACCATGTTCATATTGTTTCAATCCTTATCATGAGGAAACCAATTGTCCAGATCTGCGAGCTGAGCTCGATGACTTACGGGACAAATTAGACCAAATCAGAGCAGCTAGATCAAACTTTTCATATGAACAAATGAACACCAGTTTCTCCAGCCCGGGGTTTGATTCAAATTTCAATTGTTATAACTCGGACTGGAGCAACCAATCTAATTTCTTAGGATCAGCCGAAATTATGCTCACCAATTTGATGAATTGCACCATTCAGAATATCCGCAGTTCGATCATCAAGCTCAACCTCCTGTTTATCAGTCTACCACTCAAATGCAACAGCCTGCACCACAATCATCACTGGAATACATGATGAAAACATAAATAGAAAAAGTCGACTAGTCCAACTCCCAAGCTATACAAGAGCTCAAGAATTCCAACTCCCAAGTTGTACAAGAGCTAAAAGGTTTTACCAATCAAGCTGTATAGGAGCTGAGGAATTCCAACATGGCTAATGGCAGGGACATACAAGAACTTAAGCAGGCCATGACCAAGATAGAAGGACAGATTGGTCATCTAGTTGTTGACTTCAACAGAATAGAGGAAGAAGAGCCTCAAAGTCAGCTGATAGCTGAAAGGCACTACATGATTGATGAGGATGATTCTGAAAATTCTTATCATGAGCATGCCCAAGTCACCATCACACCTGAGAGTGAGGAAATTGTGGATAACAAAGAGGAGGAAGAAAAAGATGAGCAAGTTGAGCACCATGAGAATAGTGAGCCCCCATAATCTGCCTAGTGACATGGAAGTGAGTACTGAAGCTCCTGCCTACATCATTGTCCCTCTTGAGACATATCAAGAGCTCAAAGCTTCATCGCTTGAATGTCTCAATGAGCCATCTTATGTCAAAATACTCAAGGACTTGTGCACACAAGCAAACAAATCTAGGAACCACTTTCCTAAAAAGATCCTTCGAAGCAATCAATTCTACATAAGATGGTGAAACATCCTTCCAGAGGGTATGAAGTTTTGAAGAAGAAGGGGTGGAAGAGATTGGTTGGACATCCGCATGATAGGGGGAAGCGCTGTAAAGTTTTCTCCTCCAGTTTATTTTCTGCACTTCACTCCAAAAATTCTTTCTTTCCTTTTTCATTGCATGTTAATTTTATTTGTTTTTGTTTCTAACAACAATTAATCTTTTAATATTGTTTCTATGAAAAAAATATTGCTGTTAGTTTTTGTTGACAGGTGTTTTGGTGTTTAAGTTTGGGGGACGCCCTAGCCTTGTTCACACTCAAATTTCCTTACTTCCGGTAATGTATTTCTATACTATACATTGAGGGCAATGTGTAATTCAAATTTGGGGGTATGGAAAAACACTTTCTCTATTTATTTTTGTTTTTATTTGTTTATTTTTATTTGTCGTTTTGTGTTAAAAAATTTGAAAAAAAAAAAAAAATTGTGCTATGTTGTTGTCAAATTTGAGTTAAACTGTAACTGTGGTTTGCATTTCATTAGCTTGCTTAAAGGGTTGAACAAATTATTATGTCATTAGGAGTCTGAGTCCCTTGACTTATTTTTGGGTAAAAGAGATTTCACTTGTTTTGAGATAAATTTTCATGAGCACATTAGTATGTTTTCTGTGAGGTATGATGTTTGAGCTTAGGCTTGTTCTCTTTGAGATTTGTTGGATGACCTATTGATGAATAACCATTGGCTTGCAAGATATAAAAAAATAATAATAATAAATAAATAAATAAATAAAAAAAGAGAAGGAAAAAGAAAATAAAGATCATGTTGAGTTTTTCACTGAGTAACCGGACCTCTTGCCTCATTAAGCATTGAGTATTCACGTCAAAAGGTATGAAGTTCAGTGTTGATTTATGATATGGCTAATCTAACTTCGTAGCCTTTTTTACTTAAGTTAATAAGCCCTTAGGGATGTTCTACATCTAGTGTCCTAAATCCACCTGGCTTGGGAGTCATTGGCCTAACACTTGTTACATGAGTCAATTAGAAAGCTTAAAAAAAAGTTAGACATTGTAGAGCCTGTAAAAAAAAAAAGAAAAAAAAATTGCATATCTTGCCTTGGTTGTTTCATTTGATAGGGATTCTTACAAATTTTATGGAACTTGTCTTGAGTTTAAGCTAAAAGCTTCATGATTGTATGCTAATTACACTTTACACATTTCAGAACATATGAGGTCTAAATTGTCCATTTATGAGTGATTTGATTTTGGTTTCATTTTGACTGTTATGATGATGTTTGTCTTTTTAAGTTTGCTCATGATAAAGAACAATGGTTTATGTGAAACTTCTTTCTTGTTAACAACATAGTACTACAATGTTTGTGGGTATCATTCCTGTTAAGCCCTCACGAGACTTCACTCGTCCACAAGGGATGCCTAGGGGTTTAAAAGGCTTGTTGCATATGCTAAATGCAATCGTCTATCCCACGAAAGAGGATTTATGTTTCTTGCTTTCGTTTTATTTTTCGTTTTGTTTTGCTAAGGGATTAGCAAAATGTAAGTTTGGGGGTGTTTGATAAGTGCCAAATATTGCATATTTGGACCCCTTTATTTACATTAGTTAATCCTTTAATTGTTGCGTTATTTAATATTTTGTGTTAGTTTTGTGTTTTTAGTATTTTGTAGGTCATTAAAGAAAAACTACAGCTTTAAAGGAAAAAATGTAAAGTTTGGAAGAAAGCATACTTAAGAAGACCTAGATGATGTGCTTAAGATCAACCGATTCCAAGAAAAAGGTTAAATCGGATTAAAGATCAGATTGGATTAAAGATAGATTGGATAAGATTTCGGATCGGATTCAAATTCAGATTCTGTACACGTCTGAGTATTTTGACTATCACTTTCTACTTAAATGCCGGATTGAAGTGATTCAAGTGGCATTGGAAAGCTAACTCAAAATACTACAATTCATTGTGAAATAGGATTTTCCTAATTCGGATGGTTACTATGCCAAACTCGCCCCGCAATAAAAGGTCACAAATCTGGACGAATCCTATTCCGATTTCAGACTTCTATTTTGACTGGGAGACAGACCTCCGAATTATCTAGGTTTAATAAGGTTTTTAGGACTCTCCTAAGCCCATAAATAGACTTCTTTGCATTCAAGAAAGGACACACAATCCCAGAGAGCAAAATTATACAGTTTTTCTCTTTTTAGTTTAGGTTTTCTTTAGTTTAGGTTTTATTTTTATGTGGAGCTAAATTCCCAACTAAGGTTGGGGATGAAGCCTCACCGATGAAGAATGACATCACTTTTATGTAAGTCTTTATTTATCCGATTTTATTGAGTTTTGTATTTCAATTGTTTTACTTCTAATCAATGTGTGGGGTGATTCTTGGATATCTCTTGTGATTCAAGGATACATGTGATGATTTGAGATAATTTCATATGATTGATTACTTGGTTTTTAAGTCATAAAAATTGGATATCCCTTGTGATTTTTTCTACGGATGCATCTGGTGTTTCAATTGAATTTGGATTCCTTTTGTGATTTGGTCAATGAATGGATACATGGGATGATTATGATTAATTCTTTGAAGTATAGTAAAACATACATAAGATTTAAATTGTGAGAACTTCGGATAAATATTGATGAACATGGAGTATGTTGTTATGATTCGGTGAGTGTGGATTCCTAAACCTTAGTCTTTACCTTGTGTTTTATTTTATTTAGTTTATGTTTATCTTTTAATTTTAAAAACCAAAATTCAAAACCCTTTTGGAACTAGGTTAGGTTTTATTTAGTTTAGATTTAAATTTCTCTTTCAAAAATACAATTCTCTGTGGGTTCAACCTCGCACTTGCAAGCCATTAAACTACAAGTATCTACTGTATTCACTGATTTGTTTAAGACCATAGTATCAAACTGACGCTTGAGAGCCTTGAATTCCTTCCTTAATTCGGCATCATTCCTCACCTCATAGATGCCTCCTGTCTTGGGAGCGGGTTGTTGTCTGTCCCAACTATCTTGACTATTTTGAAAATCCCATTGTTGTGATTGTTCAACCATTTCGTCCAAAGTTTTATAGGCTTCATCCCCTGTAAGACTTAAGAATTCTCTACCATTCATAGTCTCTAGTGAGTTTCGCTCACTTGGTGTTAGTCCCCTGTAGAAAATTTGAACAAGCACCTCATTCTCAAACCCGTGGGGTGCACATTTTATAATTAGCTCTTTAAATTTTGCCCAGCTATCGGTGAATCTTTCCCCTTCTTTCTGTCTGAAATTGGTGATCTGTGGACGGAGGTTATTGATTTTGGAAATCGGGAAGAATTTGTGGTAAAATTTGCTTTGCAGCATATCGCAAGAAGTGATAAATCCAGGTATATTGTTTTGAGTAGCTAGGATTTCGCCCTAACATGTAGGGACAGAGGGAATAACCGAAGACACACCGCTTCTGCTGGGGCATTCTGCGTATTAACAATATCGCAAATTTTCAAAAAAATCCTCACATGAATATATGGATCCTCATTATCTAATCCTCTAAACGCAGGAAGGTGAGTTATTGTACTCGGCTTCAGCTCGAGGCGAGTAGCTAGCAACACTATACACGACGGTGTGTTGGTAATATTGGGTACGAACAGCTCCCTAAGGGATCTAGGTTGATTTCGTTCTCCCATTTTAACAGACTTTTCCGAATCAAACTCAGAACTTTGAGAATTTGCGGGTGAGTTTGGTGGCTATCTTTGATTCTCTCTTGCCATTCTTTCAATTTCGGGACCAAAAGTGTTTAACTCCAGATTTAAAGATCTACATCCGAACATGCAAATAGGAACTAACAACCTAACAAACTAACAAACAAAAACTAAAATGAATTGAACTAAATTAAATTATATTAAACTAACTAAACACAATTGCAAGCAGAAATTAATTTAAACAGAAACTAAAAACTCACGAAAAAGGACCAAAAGATTTTGGCTAAAATCTACTGAACTGTTGCGGTTGCTGTCTTGGCCACAAGTGCGCTCGATTGTAGCAGGGCTGTAACACAAACAAAAACAAAAAAAAAAAATCTTTTTTTTATTTTTTATTTTTTTTTATTTGTAACAAGATTAAAACAAAAAAAAAATTGCTGAAAAATAAAATCATAATTATAACTAGTAGAAGAATAAAACTAATTTAGAAATAAATTGGTTTCAAAAAATAAACAATTCGCCGGCAACGGCGCTAAAAACTTGTTGTGCAAATTTATTTAACTCGCAAGTGTACGAATCAATTGTAGTTAATGGATTGCAAGTGCGAGGTCGAACCCACAGGCGCTTGTAATCTTGAAAACAATTTTAAATGTAAATTAATTAAACCCTAATCTAGTTTCAAATTTTTGAGAGAATTTTTTGTTTGAATGAAAAAGTAAAAACATAAGCAATTTAAAGTGATTGAAATCTTATGATGAAGCACTAAGGTTTTGGAATCCACACTCACAAATTCATAAGAACATAATTTCATGATCTATAATATTCCCCAAAGTTCTCACATATAAATCTTAAGTTTGTTTTACTATTGCTTCAAAAAATTAATCAAAAGATCTCATGTATCCATTCATAACCCAAATCACAAAAGAAATCCAATATTCGATCAAATCATTAACTGTACCCGTAAATCACAAGAAAATATCCAATCTTTATCAAACCATCAATTGTATCCAGAGAATAAATCACAGGGGAAATCCAATTTTTAACAAAGAAAACCAAGCAATCAATTGTATTGAATAATCTTAAATCATCAAGTGTATCCTTGAATCACAAAAGATATCCAAGAATTATTCAACCCAATTGATTAGAAGTAAAACAATAGAGCAATTAAACCATTAAATTGGGAAATATTACATACATAAAACAAGTTGCTAATCATAAGTGCGGCTTCATCTTCAACCTTAGTTAAAGGTTTAGCCTCTCATGTTATTGAAAGACAAAACAAGATTGATTGAATTCATAATGTAAAATTGAGTACTTACAAATAAGAATCACCAAGTTGAGATCCAAAAGCTAGGAAAACCTTAAACTCCTTTCTTTCTCCTCTTCAATCTTGAAATTCGTAGCCTCCTCAAGTAATCTGATAATTCCTATTTATAGACCTAAAACTTAGCGTTTTACAAGTTGAAATAGGATAAAATTCGTCCTGGTTTGTATCTTTTTATTGCGGGACGATTTTTAAATAGTAAACGTCCGAATTAGGAAAATTCTATTTCACAATAAATTGTATTATTTTGAGTTAGCTTTCCAATGTTACTTGAATCACCTCAATCTGATATGTGAGCTAGAAGTTATGGTCAAAATACTGAGACATGTGCAGAATCTAAATTTGAATCCAACCCGAAATTTTATCCAATCTGATCTTCAATCCGATTTAACAATTTCTTGGATTTGGTTAAACTTAACCATATCATCTAGGTCTTCTCAAAGTATGTTTTCTTCCAAAAAGTAGTTTTTCTTCAACGATCTGCAAAATACTAAAAACACAAAATTAACATAGAACATCAGGTAATAACACAGCTAAAGGATTAACACAAGTAAATTAAGGGGTCCAAATATGCAATATTTGGCATACATCACTGCCCCACAAGTTGGGCATCTCCAATCCTAACAGCATTGTTTGCAGCCTCACCAAACTAGTTTTTTTTGGCTATTTTGGTGAGCCAAATCACTAAAAGTTACAAAAACACTCTCCAACAGCCTCACCAAAATAACGATTTTGGTTTTGTGAATGAATAGTACTTACTAAAGATAGTGGGTTCTATTCACTCACCAAATGAATAAGAAATAATATAAATTTTCTTTCCCTTTCTCTATTCCTTGAAAAAAGGTAAAAAAGAAAAGAATAAAGAAGTTTTGAAAAAAGAATATTTAAATGAAATAGTGAAAGTTGATAGTTAAAATAGGGAGGCTGCTAGACGTGCTTTCGAAAAATTTGTAGTTAAAATAGAGAAACTTGTACTTTTAACTATTTTGGTGAGTAAAATTTGGTGAGGCTGTTAATAATGCTCTAAGGCAACTTATCAAACTACTGACCTAGCAATATGAGATATGATGGGTGTCCCACTGCTTTATCATACTTTGTAGGAAACTTTACAAAACTTTCTCTGAACTTCCACATGTTTTTAAATTATCTTTGTAATGTTCAAAAACTCTCAATTTATGGTATCAAACTTTCAATTTTTTACAATGCCTTCCATCCATTAATATTTTTTGTTAAATCTTGTCAAAATTTTTTAAAATACCCCAGTTTTTTTATTAAAAAAATTTGCAAAGATTTAAGAGTAGGTATTTTTACAAATTTTGTTAAATCCTGACCAACGCTTGAATCTTTGCAATTTTTTATTTTTTGATATTTAGTTGTTTTTTTCCTAAAGAATTTAAAGTTGCTTTTAGTAAACTTAATTCCTTTTAAATTTTACTAGTAGAAATTCTTAACTTAATTAAGATATAGGACACTCCAATATTAGGACAAGGCTCACATTGGGAGAGATTCTCAAAGGTAAGAGTGTACAAGCATTCGCTATTGGAAAAATCGCTAACCGCATACCCTTTATATATATATATATATATATACCGAGGAATTTATTAAGACCGCTAAGAATGATTTAGTATAAATTTTGGTCTTCAAGTTAAATCAAATATATTAGAAATATATATTTGATGTCTAATTTTAGGTTCTCAGTTCAATTTAAAAAGTAGTTGGTTCCAATCAAGTTCAAATTTAAATTCGAATTGTTATATATATATATATATATATATATATATATATAATTTTAGAACTGTAGAAGTTTTCAAGAGTGTTATTTAATAACTAAGTAAATTGTGCATAAACGGACCATCATTGTGCAGTCTGAACATGCAGAAAACCATAGAGCTTCTAGTGAGTTATAGAAGTAGGTTGCCTTGGAATGAAATTCATTCGGTCAAGTGTGCTCCAGAATTATTGAGAAAGTTTTCTTTCTTTTAAGGTAAAATATAAAAAAGCTCCCCAAACTAACAGTCGTTTGAGATACAGCCCCACAATGTTCAAAAGGTACTAAAGTAACCCATCAAACTACTAAAATGTATCAAAAAGGCCAATTATTTTTTTTATATTCCTATAATACCCCTATTATTTAACAAATAAAATAATAAAATAATTGTAAAAAACAAAAATTTAAAAATACCAAAGAAAAACCAATGAGCGAATAAAAACAATTTTTTAATGGAATTTGATTCCAGGGATTAATTTATTTATTTTTGGAATATCTCAAGAATCTTTGATTTTACTTTCATACGACATGAAGCAATTTGTAATTTAGGCTAATTACAGTGACTAATTATTTATTTGTTCCAAAAAACATTTTTAGTGTATTTATTCGCAAATTGGTTTTTTTTTTTTTTTTTAACAAAGATTGTTTGGTTTTTTTTTTTACAATTATTTTATTATTTTATTTGTTAAAAGAATTGAGGGTATTATAGGAATATAAAAAAATAAGTGGCCTTTTTGATACATTTTGGTAGTTTGATGGGCACCTTTAGTACCTTTTGAATATTGTGAGGTTTTATTGCAAACGGCTGTTAGTTTAAGTGGCTTTTTTATATTTCTCCCTTTAAGCTTTTATGACAAGTGATGGTTTAATTTGGTATTAGAGTCAAAGGTCCTGAAATTCATCATCATTTAAATTAAATATTTCACGTGTTGGGTTTCACCTATTAAAAATGAGTTTGAACCTACACGTAAAAGAAAGTGTTAAAATATAAATTAAATAATTAAATTTACATCTTCCTATTAGTTTACGCTTTTAGAATAACTCACAATTTACGAAGTGGACCGAGAGAAGGGTTTCCATTTTTTGCTTTTATCACATTTACATGCTCCATTTTACACTCAAACCAAGATTCGATTCTTTGTGTACAACAAATTAACTACGCTCTAAATAAGCTTGCTTTTGCCTTTTCCTTGGAATTACTTTTGAAAAAGAAAAGTAACTAAAAGAACACGGAATTGGATGAGTTGGATCAACCCAAGCAAACTTTTCTTAGCATCTCTCATTATTCGGTGAGTGCAAGCCAAGCCAAGTCAACCTTTGCTTGCAGGTGGGGTTTGATTTATTCCGGCGGGCTTTCAACTTTTAGTAATTATTATCAATAAATCTGAATTTGTTCTCTTGAAATTTAATAGCAAACAACTGGGACCACCTCCAAGTTATAGCAAATATAATATAAATACAATGCCCAACGGCCAACACCTATCTTCTTTATCTCGTTCTCGCATATCTATCTCAATTCTAACCACCATCTCACTCTTCCTCTCAAATACCAATCATTTATTAGTAGTTGAATAGTGCTTTGAGTATTATAAGAGAGAGATGTCGTGCGATCACAAAATTTTCCATGGACACCACTTGATCTTCAGAGAAGAGCTTAAAAAAGATGGTGAGAATAAAGTTCTTTGCCGGTGGTGCCACGAACCAATATGGGGTTCCCTCTACAATTGCGTTGAATGTCACTACCGCCCTGTTCACAGCTACTCATCCAACGATCATTTCTTGAAATTCACAGAAAAGCTCGAAAATGAAGGCAACAAGCAAATTGTTTGCTTCGGGTGTGACGAACCAGTGTTGGGTCCCGCCTACAAATGCTCCATCTCTAAATGCAGCTTCTTAATACATAAATTATGCACCGAGCTACCTTATAAGATAAACCACCCTTTCCACCCAGACCATACCCTTTCTCTTCGAGGGCCAGCTGGTACAAAACGTTGTGATGTTTGTTGTAGATCTCACGATAGCTCTTACTTTTACGATTGTTATTTGTGTGGTTTCCAACTCGACATCAAATGTGCCAACCGCTTGCTAATTAATCCTAATGACTGTCACCAGCATGAATTCTTCCCCTTCTGGAAGCAAATCGAGTTCAATTGCGAAATTTGTGGAGAGAAAATCACGAACCTCACCTACATGGTATGCAATATCTGCAAACTTTTGGTTCACTATAGTTGTGCTCAAAGGCCACGCACCATCAAAATTACACTACACAATCACTTCCTCAACCTCATCTGTTCTCTTCTTGAAATCAAGGAGCATGACAACATGTTCTGTAAAATATGCTGTGAAGATGTGAATACAAAGTATGCAACTTACCTTTGTCGCGATTGTAGGTATGTTGCCCACTTGAAATGCGGAAGACAATTTCAAGAAGAGTGGACTACAACTAGTGCATCGGTGCCCAGCAAATCTGTTGGCCACGCAACTCATTTGATCAAATCGCTTAATCAATCAAAGGATGAAGGACCTCACCTTAGTGAGATCCAACATTTCAGTCATCAACATCAGTTAATCCTATGCCATGATGAGTTCGAGGATGATAAGCTTTGCGAAGGGTGTATGGATATCATAGTTGCGGCCCCGTTTTATAGTTGTGCGCAATGCAACTTCTTCCTTCATACTCGATGTGCTAAACTTCCCACAAATATTGAACAACACCAACTTCACAAAATTGATCACACATTCACCCTCCTCCAGCGACACCCATATTCTGAACGTGGTGTGTTCTTTTGTGAAATTTGTTCTTGTAAACATCGTGGCTTCACCTACGAATGTCAGACATGTTATACAACACTTGATGTTCAATGTGGTTTAATTCCGGAAACCATTAAACACGATGGTCATCAACATTCTCTTTCCCTTGCTATAGCTCCTAAGAGAAAATGCAAAGCTTGTTCTAAAGAAAGTGCAATAACTACATTTATATGCACATATTGCGATTTTGCCTTGGGAATTGCATGTGCAAATCTTCCCTTGTTAGCGAGGCATAAATATGATGCACATCTTCTCAAACTCACTTATGCTGCTGAAGACGATTCTGGAGAATATTATTGTCTGATTTGTGAAGAAAAAAGAGACCCAAAAGATTGGTTTTATTACTGTGAAACATGCAACTTTCCTGCTCACTCTCAATGTGTTATTGGGAATCACGAATAATCGGCTAGGTTGTTTGTACTACTTTATTGTTTAGTTTTTTGTGTGTTTATTTCATGTGAGTCCTTGCTGATGGTCTCCCTCTTTGTATTTTTTTTTATTTTTTATTTTTTCTGCTAATTCAATACTACTTGTTCATCCAAAAAAAAACTAAAGTTTTCAGAATAATTTTATTTATGTAATGAAAGTATTACTATTTTTTGTTCAAGTATCATTTATCTAACATTTCAATTCATATATTTACATGGACACTTGTTTGCTGAAATTGAAACTAATAGTCTAATTGAAAGAGTTGATTTTTATTTCTCCATCCATAGTGATAAGCTATGCATGCATACTCATCATTGTTGTGTATCCAAACATTGACATCATTATACTTTTTTCCATTATAAGTAGTGTGTTCGTTAAAAGATGTCTAAGCTTGACATCTCTATCTAAATCATTCTTTTATTGTATTCGTTCACATTTTTAAAGTTAGGTTGAACTCATGAAGAATGTATTGGAGGCATCGTCAGCTGGTAGATTTGAAAACTAGATTAATGATAGGGAAAATACATTTTAGACTCCGAAATTGTCTACCCCAACTTCACCCTTGCTTTTCCCAAAATGTCCTTTTTTTTTTTAAAAAAAAAAAAAAGCTAATTGGGGTGGACATAGGCACCCTTAGTCCAGCCAATTGGGGGTGGCCAAGCCATCACCATTCCAACTAGACTATAACTGTTTTAGTGGCCAGACTAATTAACCGCATACCCTTATATATATGTTAGTTTATAATATAACGGTTTTGGTGTTGCTAGTGATTTTTTTTTTAATCATGCATGATTGTACTACAAAATGATAATGTGGGAGTTAGGATTCATTCCCAAGCATATGAATAGAGAATTACACGTGATTGTATTAGCAAAAACATTAGATGTTTGCCATGAATGACTTTCTAAGGGACCAATCGAGTAAATAATTTCATTCTTTTTCTAATTGGAATAATTTCATTCTTATGCGTACACCGATATGAATAGAAAATTACACATGATTGCATTAGCAAAAACATTAGATGTTTGCCATGAATGACTTTCTAAGGGACCAATCGAGTAAATAATTTCATTATTTTTCTAATGGTTTCTTATGCATACACCGATATGGCTTGTATAAAAGGTATCACTACAAAAAAAAATACAGGATTAGTGACGTGTCTACAGTGCACGGATTTTTCACACGTCACCAAATGGTGACGTGGCAATTTCCGACACACTACTAAAGTTTTTGGTAACGTGTCAAATTTGACATGTCACCAAACGGTGACGTGTCAAAAATTAGTACGTTATTAATTCCAAAAGAGGAAAAAAAATTGAAATTAAAGTAATTTGTGACGTGTCATTTTTAACACGTCATTTGTGGGTGACGTGTCAGTTTAGCACGTTACCCTTTGGTAACGTGCCAAAGCCTTTGGTAATGTGTTACTTTGAAATGTTACCCTTTGATAACGTGTCAATGTGACACATCATCATTTGGTGACGTGTCACATTGACAAGTTACCAACACGTCTCTCCTTTGGTGACGTGTCAAAATGAACATGTCACTATATTTAATTAATTACTTAATTAATTCCAGTAAGCCTGCTCGGCTTGCTCGTGCTCGACTATCTTATATAAATGATCCGCTCATGGACACGAAACTAATTAACTCAATTATGAAACGATCGATACATACTCGTATAAAACTCAGCTCGCTCATTTAACGTTCGCGAATATTAACGCGACTCGTATATATTTATTATATATATTGAAGTTCTTTTTTTTTCATAAAAAAACAAAATTAGAATAACATTTATATCAAAGATCTTAATTATGAACTCAACCCTAGATCATCATCATCTTCTTACAAACTGACTAAGGTTTGAATAGGAAAAGAAATAAAATTTGGAAAAATTAGAAAGCTATAGGGCCGGCTAAAACATCAATATAATTGGCCCCTAAGGTTTACAAAACCTATGAGAGGCATATTGCATGCAGCCCATAAGCTATAAAACAAGTTTTCTTAAAGGAAAATTCCAAACTACTAGGCCTAAAACATCAAAAGGGAAATTCCCTCTATGTCTAACCAGATACTTTCATTGCATGGAAGAAATTCTCTCTAACTTAGTTTTTCTCTAACATTTTTGAGAATTCTGTTGTGGATATATATCCTTAATCTTTAGGTCTATCAAAAAGTGAAAAAAAGTTGTGTGTGATGAAATTTGCTGTCATAGTAACTTAATATATATACACACACACAAACATGGACACTTCATACAATTAAAAGATCTCTATTAATTCTATGTGTAAGTTCTTGTTGGCGTAATTCGGTAAGCAAAATGGTGTTCAAAAGTGCCAAGATTCATCATCCATGCAAGTGTCTTCCGGACGGAAAGAAAGGCTGTCCAGACGCTCGAAGAATTCTATTTTTCCCGAGAGCCTCGTCTGCAATCTCGTTTGCAAGCCTGTTCGGAAGAGATTGATAAACAAGAATTCCCGAGAGCCTCGTCTATAATCTCGACTGCACCCCATCTGGACGCGCCGCGCCAAGAAAGCAAGTTAACGATGCGGACCGGAGTTTTCCCCTAGGACCGTCCGGAAGGCCCTAGCCACCGTCCGAACGGCCATGACCAAAATCCCATATTGGCCGTGTTATTTGATTCCCGTTCGGACCGCCCCTATCCCCGTCCAAACTCCCCGTACCTATAACAGTTTTAAATGAATGTAAACTGTGTCCTAGGTCTAGGGATTAAGGGGCTATTATAAATACATCTCTATAGAAAGAGAGAGGTATGAATTTCTACCCCAGAGTTGGTGAGAGGCTGACCTACGAGTGATCATATGTTGTGAGCTATAAATCGGTACTCTTAGATTATATTTGTTAGTTTGATTGTGTGCTTTGATTCAAAAGTCTATTGGAAGGGTCTGGTAAAGGAGAATCACGTGAAGAAGAATGTGAGTAAGGAGACGAGTTGGAGGCTTGTCGATCTTACAGAGCCAAGGTCTTGCCAAGGGTTGTAAGTGTCCTAGTGTCTATAATCTCTAGATAATTTTCTTATAGTGATTTCTTGGGTTTGGCTACCCCGGTGAGGTTTTACTTTTAGAGCGATTTTTAAAAGGTTTCCTCTTCGTCACCAAAATATCTGTGTTTGTCTGCTTTATTGCTTTACAAATTTTGGTGCTTGAATTGTTTATTGCTTACTATTATTAATTCCGCATAAATTGTGATAACACATGTTTGGAGTGAGAATAACGTTTTTCAATTGGTATCAGAGCAGGTTCACTCGTTTTGGCTTAAATTCCTGAGTGAGATCCTTGACTCCTTGCTATGAATACTTCTCAAGAGGACTATTTCAATGTGTCAAGCTTGTGCTTTGTTTCAAGAGTGGCTAGGCCCTAGTATGATAAGGTTTGACTTTTGATTTGATATGCTTGTCAGAACCTTTATTTTGGTGAAACCTTCTCCTCAACTTATAAATTGTTAATTCTACTCAATGGATGGCTTACACACACGACACACAAGCATGGGTTGAATGGAACATTTTTTATTGCTTGGGTAAAACAAAACGTGTTCTTGTCTTTACAAGTCTCATGTATATTTTAAATATTGAGATATTTTGGGATATTCATTGCTTGAATATATAAGCTTTTCATGTGTGCATCATGTGTGTTATTTGACTTTTGAGGGGGAGAAACCTTGTTCAGTAAAAGTTTCTTGTTGTTATTTAGTCATACATTGAGGGGGTGCTGTTTGTTCTTTATGATCTAGCTGTATAGCTGTTTATGTTTTTCCTATTCCACATGTTTTGATGAGTTTTGTTGAGTGTTTTAGGAATCATGATACCTTTGGTCAATTTGTGACAAAAAGGGGGAGTAAAAATTGGGGAAATGATGGTTGACTCGTCTGATTGATTTTGTCACTGAATTGCCAAAGGGGGAGTTTGTAAGTTCTTGTTGGCGTAATTCGGTAAGCAAAATGGTGTTCAAAAGTGCCAAGATTCATCATCCATGCAAGTGCCGTTCGGATGGGAAGAAAGGCCGTCCAGACGCTCGAAGAATTCTTTTTTTCCCGAGAGCCTCATCTGCAATCTCATTTGCAAGCCCATCCGGATGAGATCGATAAACAAGAATTACCGAGAGCCTTGTCTGCAATCTCGACTGCACCGCTCCGGATGCACCGTGCCAAGAAAACAAGTTAACTATGCGAACTGGAGTTTTCCCCTAGGACCATCCGGACTGCCCTAGCCACCGTCTAGACGGCCATGACCAAAATCCCATATTGGCCGTGTTATTTGGTTCCCGTCTGGATGGCCCATGTCCCCGTCCGAATGCCCCGTACCTGTAACAGTTTTAAATGAATGTAAACTGTGTCCTAGGTCTAGGAATTGAGGGGCTATTATAAATACATCTCTATAGAAAGAGAGAGGTATGAATTTCTACCCCAGAGTTCGTCAGAGGCAGAGCTAAGAGTGATCATATGTTGTGAGCTATAAATCATTACTCTTAGAGTATATCTGTTAGTTTGATTGAGAAGTCTATCAGAAGGGTCTGGTAAAGGAGAATCACGTGAAGAAGATTGTGAGCAAGGAGACGAGTTGGAGGCTTGTCGATCTCACAAAGCCAATGTCTTGCAAAGAAATGGTTGTAAGTGTCCTAGTGTCTGTAATCTCTAGATAATTTTCTTATAGTGATTTCCTGGGTTTGGCTGCTCTGAAGAGGTTTTACTTTTAGAACGATTTCTAAAATGTTACCTCTTCATCAACAAAATATCTGTGTTTGCCTATTTTGTTGCTTTACAAATTTTGGTGCTTGAATTGTTTATTGCTTCCTATTATTAATTCCGCATAAATTGTGATAAACACGTGTTTCGAGTCAGTATAATATTTTTCAATTGGTATTAGAGCAGATTCACTCGTTTTGGCTTAAATTCCTGAGTGGGATCCTTGACTCATTTTTGCTATGAATACATCTCAAGAGGATTATGAACTTATGAACTCCTTCAATAATTTGTTGGAAAAATTCACTATTTTGAGACATGAAAATACAAATTGGTTGGAGGATTTTCAAGATCTTGAACAAGTGAAAGAATCTTTAGTAAATTGTCTGAATCACTTTCCTTAATTGATTCTTTAAGATCTAAAAATCATGTTCTAGTTTTGAAAGTTGATTTGTTAAAGAATAAATTAAAAGAGTCAAAAACTCAATTGGAAAAATTCTCTAGCAATTCCCTTGGGAAAATAATGCATACTCAGAATTCTGATTGTGATAATTCTGGATTTTTATGATTGTTGATAATGTTGGAAGCTCTACTTCACATGCTTCTGAATCTGAAAGAAAGACTTTGTTTATTAAGCCTGTGAATGCTAAAGAAGTCGAGGCTAATATAGTCTATTTGGATATGGGCAAAACTTCTTGTTTGAATAACTGTGTGAAGCCCAAATCCAAGACTACTTCTAAGAAACAAATTCATGCTAAGTTTATTCCTACATGCCACCATTGTGGGATTATTGGTCACATCAGACAAAACTATTTTTCAATTTAAATCCCAAAGAACATGGTGGAAATATGCAAGCCATGTTGCGTGATGTAGTCGGCATGCACGAAGAGGGAAGATAACTGTGAGCCTCAGGTCGTGGTGCAGGGTGATGAAGAACCCTTGGTGCATGAAGAAGCCGATGGAGGTGATGTACGAAAGTACGAGGAGTAGCTTAAAAAGGCAAACAAGCCACTTCATGATAAGACCAAACATAGCAAACTAAGTGCTACTATACATCTGTACCACTTGAAGTGTGTGAGTGGACTTAATAACACGATATTCTCGTCTTTCCTTGTGTTCATCAATCAATTGCTGCCTGTGAATGATGGAGCTTTGCCAGTTAATACATATGAGGCCAAAAGGTTTCCAAGGGATACGAGACTTGGGTATGAGAAGATTCCGGCTTGTCATAATGACTGTATGTTGTTCTTTGAAGGGTAAAAAGGAATTAGATTCATGTACCATTTGTGGAGAATCTAAGTGAAAGGATGAAATTCATTTAGACGAGGATGGCCACCCTATATTGTCGAGTAAGAGACGTCTAGTGAAGGTATTGCAGAGGTTTTCAATCATACCACGACTATAAAGGTTGTTTATGTCACAGCATACCGCGCCCTATATGATGTGGCATGCAGATGGTCGTACAAAGGACGGCGTATTGAGGCATCCGGCCGACAGTGAAGCATGGAAGTCATTCGATAATTTACATCCGGGTTTTTCATCGGACAGCAGGAATGTAAGGCTTCACTTAACCTCGGATGGGTTTAATCCTATTGGGAACATGAGCACATACCACAGTACTTGGCCTGTAATGCTTGTACCGTACAACTTGCCTCCTTAGATGTGCATGAAACAAACGTCTTTCATATTATCTCTGATTATCCCAAGCCCATGTTCACCTTGAATGGATATAGATGTCTAGCTTCAACCATTAATTGAGGAATTACAGTCCCTATGGAATGTAGGGGTACGCACATTTGATGTCTCGATGAAAGAAAAATTTGTGATGCAAGCATAGTTGATGTGGACAATTAATGACTTCTTAGCATACGCAAATTTGTCCGAATGGCCCACCAGAGGTTTAAAGGCATGTCCTTGCTGTATGCATTCAACAAGGTCTAGATGGTTAAAACACAGCCATAAATTTTGTTTTATGGGGCATAGGCGATACTTGCTTATGGATCATCCGTGGAGACTGAATAAAAGAACAATTGACACGGTAACCAAGTGGTTGAATGTCTCTCTGATGTGCCAAGTGAAGATGAAATCCTGAGACAGTTAGAAGGGATGGTATTTGGGGATAAGAGCCCAATGGTAAGTCAAAGACAGATGGTAAGAAAAAAATAAAGAAGCAGAAGATGACTCCTAAGAAACGACAACCAGCGACTGATCATGTAGTGTGGAAGAAGAAAAATATTTTTTGTAGGTCGCCATACTAGAAAGATAATTTATTGCGGCACAAATTTGTTGTCATGCACATAGAGAAAAATGTGATGGATAACATACTTGGCACAATACTCGACATTAAAGGGAAAACGAATGACAACCTCGAAGCCCTTAAGGACTTGTGTGAAAAGGGTTTGAGACATACACTTTATCTATTCACGTCCGATAATGGGATAACCTATATGCCCTCAGCTTACCACACAATGTCCAATGAAGATAAAACTCATTTCTTGAAAGTTCTTCGAGAAGTAAGGGTGCCCGACGGATATCCCTCGAACATTTCCTGATGTGTTAGACTTAAGGAATGTACGATTGTTGGTTTGAAGAGTCATGACAGCCACGTACTAATGCAACAGCTTCTTCCTATTGCGTTGCGTGGATCACTACCAAGTAACGTGGTTAATCCTTTGGACGAGATGTCTGCATTTTTCAGGGGCATATGTTCCACAACATTGACACAGTAGGATATGAACCGACTTGAACATGACATATGTATCACTGTAAAAGAGCGGAACAGTATTCCCCCCCCCCCCCCCCCCCGTTTTCTCACTAGCATTGTTCACGTTGTCATGCATCTTGTTCGTGAATGCCGACTCGGTGGACCGGTACAATATAAGTGGATGTATCCGGCTGAGAGGTAAAATTTGTCGCAAACTTATATTATTTTTTTGCCCTCCGTTAAAAAACAATATTGAATAACTATAATGATTGACTGATTTTCATATGTAGGAGCCTTGGGGGATGCAATTCTAATATGATCAAATATAGTGGCTTCTGAGGACTGCATTGTAGAGGGCTACATAGTAACTGAGTTGGTGATGTTCTGCTCGAGGTATTTAGATAACACACCGACATTTTACAATAGGCCCCAAAGAAATCCAGATGAGTCGAAAGAGGCGGGAACACGAGTCTACCTTGACCGACGCACATTGATGCAAATTCGTCGATATATTATGTTTAACTTGGACAAGTTTCTTCAACTGCAGACGTGAGTCGTGTCATTAGGTTTATGCATATTCATTTACTTGTGAATTATAATGAATGTAATTTTAAATTGTAGGATGCACATGGATACGCTTAGGCGAGCGTGCAATAGGGGGTGAACGACGGACGATCAGTTGGAAACCCAACATTTTGAGTAATTTTGCAATTAGTACCGTGACTACGTATGTATGACTAATGTACTCATGTATACCTATTAAAGTACAAAATATTTACTTCTCAGGCATTTTTCCTAACCAAACTAACTATGTGTCTTCCATTGTAATACAATCGCAGGTCGATCGATTGGACGATCGGAGCAGAAAGGAACTAGGTGACAAACTGGTAATGCACTGTAGATGGCCGATGGTCACAGCAGTCTAATATCACAAATATGTGGTTAACGGCAAGTTGTTTCACACCCTCTCATATGATGTCAGAAAGAGGACACAGAACAACGGCGTGTGTGTGCAGACTGTTGATGGCGAAACATACTATGGAAAGTTAACCCAAATAATTGAGGTTTAGTATTACGATCGGACTAAGTATGTTATGTTCAAGTGTGATTGGGCGGACAACACAAGCAACGTGGTGTACAAGGTGGACGAGTATGGCCTGACGCTTGTCAACTTCAAAAACCTTATCTACAGGGGAGATCGGATTACTAATGAGCCAAATGTGCTAACTTCCCAAGTTGACCAAGTATTTTATGTCGAAGATGAGAGGAACCTAGACTGGGCTTGCGTTGTAAGGACTAAACCTCGAAATGTGTACGACGTTAGTCAGGGTCAAGGGCCTCATGATGCATATGCCAACTACCACGAGAGTGAGCTGCTCCTCTTGAAAAGTAATCATGATCATGATCGGTGGGAAGACTTCAAATACGCCCAACCCGACTTACCACCAACCGAAGCGTATGTCATTTCATAAAATTTGAATATTGTACATTGATTGGTATATATTTATTTATTTTTCCATTGATTGGCAATTGTTGTATGTTGTACATGAAATTAATTTATACATTGAGTAACTAACAATGCATTGAATTTCAAACATGTGAGTCATTTATATATGTTGGTGCATATTTAGTTATTGTGCATATTAATTGGGTGCGTGATGTATTTCGCAGGTTGGTATGAGTCATTGGGGGAAGACAAGAGCACGGAGGCAACCACTTGTGCGATTCACTACTAGAGCACAGGCATTGGGATCGTACGACCCAAATGATAGTGAGACACAGGATGTTGGCATGTTAATGAGGCAAGAAGAAGGGTACTGACCAACTCCACCTCATGACATGTCAGGGCAATTCCAAAATTTGAGTCAGGACTTTGTCTTCAATATTGAAGATGTTCATGGTCGTGCATACGAGGCGGACATGTCCATTCCTTTGCTATCGGAGCCCACGTCATTGACCCAATTAGGGTTGGCCTCACACGGGCATTTTGATCGGCAAGTACTGTTCAACTCGAACGCATCCATTCCTTTGGAATCTCCGCCACCAACACTAAGTGAAGTAGGGTTGGTCTCACACAGCCATTTTGATCGGCAACCACATAGCAGCGCAGATATGGATGACATTAATGATACATGCCCCGGAGGACATGGATGATGGGTGTTGTGCCAAATACCCACCTAAATTAATAGGCAAATACTTGGTACGTTTTACTTGCAAGTGCACAAGATCAAACGATAGTATAGCAGGCAAATACGAGATCATTTCCACGAGGATTGGTAAATTATGCTTAGAAGTAATTTCCTATTTAATTAACAGATAAAAATCAATTGTCACGATTGAATTAAAATAAAGAAATAAAATAAAAGATAAACTAAAACTATAAAGGATTAGGGTTTCGATATCCACCACTAATCATGCTCAATAAAATAACAATATGCCAATGCGCCAATCATACCGGTATATTTAATGTTTGCCAACCTAAGGGCATGGGTGTATACTCCTTAAGCTATGGATTTTCCTAAGCAACGAATGAGGCATGGGTGTATACTAAGTTGTTCTTAAAGAAAGCATAAATCTGTGGAAATTGACAAACACATGAGGCCTAGGGCATGGGTTTATACTCTCAGTTCGCTATGTTGATTAACCTAAGGACTCGGAGTGAGATTCTTTTGTTACACTATTAAACCAAGGACTCGATCATCCAAATTGATTTAATTAACTAATCCATACCACATGCATATGCTGACCACACACATTCATATGAGGAATTTAATAAAACAGGAATTAATCAAGTTAAATACACCAAAATATAATTGTAGCAAAGGCGCCAATATTGAAATCCTAAAAAGACATGATTAGGGCTTCAATCTAGCCCCAATTAAAATATAAACTACATAACAAAAATAAAAAGTGGAAGAGAAGAAAAACCCAAACTCCTCTTAATCTAACCTTCAGTTCCTTTCCAGAGCTTGTGCCTCTTTCTCCACACCTTTTCCTAGAAGCTAAGAGGTCTATTTATAGGCCTCAAGAAATCCTAGAACCACTAGTAAATCTATAAAATTCGTAGGGTTTAGTTCTAGTACAATTAGGACTAGGAAATCCCTAATATGGAAGGAAAGGAAATTTTGGCCACAACTGTCTTTTCTCCAGCACACAGGTGCGCTCGATCGCAGATATGCGATCGAGTCTTCTCTTGTGTGCACGAGCGCACGCCTTGCTCTTCACGTTTGGACCTCTTTGGCAGTGTGCTCGATCGCACTACCAGAATGCTTTTGCTTGCTTCAAATCTTCACTTTCCCAAATTTCGTCCTTTAAGCCCGATACTTCCAGAAGTGCTTCCTTTTCTTCCAAAAGCCTATAAAAACATAGAGAATACATAAAAGGAATAAAATAGCACAAACTAACAAAACTAAGGAATTAACAAATATAAGTTAAGGGGTAAAATATGAATATTTTGGCACTTAATACACCCCCAAACTTACATATTGCTAGCCCCTTAGCAATATAAAACAAAAAACAAAATGAAAAACAAAAATATAAATCCATCTTTCGTGGGATGAACGATTGCATTTAGCGTATGCAACAATCGTTTTAAACCCCTATCAATTCCCTAGAGGACGAGTGAAGTCTCGTGAGGGTTTTCCAGGAATGTTACCCACAAACATTATGCACAAGTTCATGTTATCCAAAATTCAAGTGTCACCCAAAACCATGATTTTCATTCATTTGCAAACTTACAAAAATAAACTCCATCTTCATAATGAATTAGAATTTTAAAGTCTAATTACTTACAAATGACAGGCTAGGGCATCATAATTTCGAAACAGTGTAAAGTGAACTAGCACATAAATGTGAAGCTTCCACTTATTTCTAATATGCAATGTCTCAATATCT
>NC_081545.1:19953824-19982696 GCF_901000735.1 Corylus avellana | reverse complement strand
AATATTTTGGCACTTAACAATGGGACTGGTGCCATGCAGGCCACGCAGCCCGATGACCTTGCTTAGCAAGTGTTGGGTCTCAACCAGGTTCGGACAATAGGTATGTATATATGCTATTCATACCAATATATGTGTATATATTTATGCATGTTCTATAGTTAGTATTCACTTTCAAATAATATCGCTACTCATTTATGTGTTAAACATCAATGTAGATGGAAGCAATAATTTTGATGTGTTGACCATCAATGACTCCCACAAGTTGTGGGACATCCCTGACGGTCAAAGGGTCGTGAGGAGCGGGGCTTTTGTTAGGATATGCGACGACTCGACGAAGGTAGTACATAATACGAAGAAGGATTTATGGAACTCCTTGATGGTATGTGTAAATTAGATGTTATTAATTTATGATAGGATCTGTATTCTATTTTGTAAAATGACACTCATGGTGAAAATATAGTACTCGGTCAATAATTTCTAAATTTTTAACTTATGCAGACGCATTTCTACATCTGGTCTAACTTGAATATTGACTCAATCAAACGAGACATGTTTAGAGACATGGGCGGTAAGCGGAAGACTTGGAGATACAAATTAAAACTAAAACTTCAGATTCGGCGGGGCGATACTCCTGCGACCGTGAGGGTGAGACTAGGGCAGAACCTCAAAAAGTACAACCCCGTGGACTTGGAAAAATTGTTGGATAAATGGTGTGATTGTGCTAATCAAGTAGGTCACAAGTTTTATTTTATTTGTGTAGTTTTGTTAATTGTGATTGTGTTATGGCTCACATATTAATAATATAAGTTGTATAGGACTATGTTGAGCATATGAAAGACATACGATCGTTGAATTAAACGCCACATTGCACCGGCTCGAGAAGCTTCGCCAGGGTGTCACATTAGAATGTATGTTTGTCATTTACCCTATACATATAGATGTCAAGATTTTAATATATATATATATATATATAAACATGTGTTTATGTTGTTTTTTTTGCAGACCATAAGTTCGGGCACAGCTCCTACGTGAGTGCAGACTTACATCAAGATCCACAAAAAGAAAGATGGTAGCTTTCCTAATTAGGAGGTCATGGAGAGAGCTGTATGCTACTTACACCTTATCTTGATTAATATTTGTGTATTAACTTATTTAGGATTAACACTTAGATAATGATGATCGTGTGTAATGTAACCTACAGGAGAGGATGGAGGAGCTAATGGCAATTGACTTTGTAGCAACGTCGAGCCTGACCCAAAGCATGGTACGGTGGGCACCAGATGACGCGTATGCCAAGGCGCATGGCGATAAGTCTAAATATGCTAGCCGAGTTCGATGGGTTGGTCAAAATATTTTGCCTGTGCGCGGAAACATCCATTCGTACTATACACCATCCCAAGCACGGTCATAAAACCCTGAAAACTCGACGGTCTCACAAATGATTGAAAGAGCAATTGGAGCTGAAAGAGAACAACACAGAGCATAGCTGGCTACATAGAAAGAACAGATGGATGCGATGTTGGCCCACCAGAGGAGTAGCTTACTGCACAGATTACCGTGCAGGTTACTGCGCAAATGGCTGCTTAATTGGTGGAGCAGCTGGTAGCAAAAGATGCTCAGATGGAAGCAAAAAATGCTATATATGAGGCCCATTTTCGTGTGCTTGAGGGCTTGAGACAGGTGAGCTCCGAGCCGGAGGTGACTAATGTTAAGGCTCCACCTGACTCAGAGTCCCCAGCCCTTGTCATTGTAGATAGCCGATCAAGTAACGCTATATTCTTTTTGTTTCTCTTTTATTAACACGATTATCATCCATGTAAATCATTTTAACGGTTAGTAATTGTTTGATAATTGATAAGTGCCAAATATTGCATATTTGGGCCCCTTAATTTGTATTTGCTAAGCCATTAGCTTTATTATTTTCTAATGTTTTGGTTAGTGTTGGTGTTTTAGTGTTTTGCACATTGCTGAGGGACGCACTCGAGCGCACCCTCGCCTAAGCCCAAACACACAGCACCCAAGCACTGCGCCGCAGAAGACTTGAAGCACGCCCAAGTACGCTCGAGCACACTCAGGCTAACCTGGCAGCGCTGAAGCCCTAGCTTTTTAGTTTAATTACCAATGTTTTCTTTGTAAACCCACAAAGGGGGCGCCGTTCAGTTTGTTATTCAGACTTTTAGTCATTTGTAGCTCTGAAATGATTTTCCTTTGTAAGTTTCTTTGTTTCCATGAATTCAATTAGTGTTTTTATGCTTTTTGTGGTCTTGAGAGGCTAGAATCTTCAACTAAGGTTGAAGATGAAGCCTCACCATTGATTAGTTTTATATTTCTCATGTATGTTCATACAATTTCGACATTTATATATTGCAATTCAGTTATTTGATTAAATCCTTTTAATTGATTGTGTGATTATTTGTTTGATTAAACGTTGGATATTCATTGTATTTCATCAAACGGATACATCGAATCTTTTGATTGAAATTGGATATCCATTGTTTTTCGTAATTCCAACTGATACATTGGATGTTTTGGTCTTAGTTGGATATTCGTTGTGAATTGTAATTAGGATGGATTCGTTGAATGTTTCAGTAGATTAATTTTATAAAAACAATGGATTAATTGCTTGTCGGATGTATGAATAAAAACATGAGAATGTATGCTTTAATTTGGTGAGGTGAATTCTGAAACCTTTGTGCTCTTTATCATTTGATTAAATTTTAGTTTTCATTTAGTTTATCTTTTTGCACAACAAAATCACATCAAATTCAGAACTAGGTTGAAATAGGATTAATTTAGATAGAAATTAAATTTCATGGCACAATTCCCTGTGGATCAACCTCGCACTTGCATAATCTATATTGCACACGACTCGTGCACTTGCGAGTATCATCTTAAAACTCACAACAAGTTTTTGGCGTCGTTGCCGGGGAACTTGTTTGTTTGTGAAATTAAATTTTTGTTTAAATTTATTTTTTTTTTCTACTAGTTATAATTAGCATTTTTGTTTTATTTTCTTTCTGCAATTTCACTTTATTTTTTTTTATTTTTTATTTTTTGTGTGTTTTCATCTAACAATAAAAAATAAAAAAATAAAAAAAGTGTTTGTGGTATTTTTTTTCGTTCCTGTGTTTGTGGTTGAGTGCACCTTAGCACGCTCGAGCGCACTCGAGCACATAGGTAGCAAGCGAGCCGCACCTGTGCTCGACCCATTCCGCATATGCACTCAAGCGCATTGCATACGCATGCTTGAGCGCACTTTGTTGCCGCTCGAGCGCACTAGCACAGCAGCAACAGACCCAACGCGCTTTTGTGCTCAATCGCTTCTCACTTGCTGTTGTGCAAATTTTAATATACTCGCAAGTGCACGAATCGTTTGCAATATAATGTTTTGCAAGTGCGAGGTCGAACCCACAGGGAATTGTGTTTTTGAAAGAGCAATTTATATCTAAACTAATTAAATCCGAACCTAGTTCCAAAAGGGTTTTTATTTTGGTTTTGAAAATTAAAAGACTAAACATAAACTAAATAAACTTAGTAAATCAATAGATAAAGGCACTAAGGATGTGGAATCTACACTCACCAAATCGTAACAACATATTTTATATTCATCAATATTAATCTGAAGTTCTCACAATTTAAATCTTATATATGTTTTATTATGCTTCAAAGAATTAATCAAAACCATCCCATGTATCCATTCATTGACCAAATTACAAAAGGAATCCAAATTTAATTGAAATACCAGATGTATCCGTAGAACAAATCACAAGGGATATCCAATTTTTATGAGTTAAAAACCAAGCAATCAATTATGTGAAATTATCCTAAATCATCAAGTGTATCCTTGAATCACAACAAGATATCCAAGAATCATGCCACATATTGAAAAGAAGTAAAACAATTGAAATAATAAACCAATAAAATAGGAATAATAAAAACTTATAATAAAGCGATGTTGTTCTTAATCGGTGAGGCTTCATCCCCAACCTTAATTGAGAATTTAGCTCCACATGACTATGAAACTAAAACCTAAACCTAAAGAAAAACTAAACTAAAAGAAAAGCTGTGGATTACATTTTGTCTCCAAAATTGTATCCCAAAACTAGTCTCTAGAATTCTATATCTTTCTTGAATGCAAAGAGTTCTATTTATAGGCTTAGGGAAGTCCTAGAAGCCCTATTAAACCTAGATAATTCGGAGGTCTGACTCCTAGTCAAAATAAAAGTCTGAAATCGGAATAGGTCCAGATTTGTGTCCTTTTATTGCGGGGCAATTTTGGCATAGTAACCGTCCGAATTAGGAAAATCCTATTTCACAATGAATTGTAGTATTTTGAGTTAGATTTCCAATTTCGCTTTAATCACTTCAATCCGATATTTGAGCGGAAGGTTATGGTCAAAATACTGAGACATGTGCAAAATCTAAATTTGAATCCAATCCAAAATTCTATCCAATCTAACCTTTTCTTGGATTTGGTTAAACTTAACCACATCATCTACGTCTTCTCAAAGTATGCTTTCTTCCAAACTTTGCATTTTTCTCTTTAAAGCTGTAGCTTTTCTTCAACAACCTATAAAACACTAAAAACACAAAACTAAAACAAAACATTAGATAACAACACAGCTAAAGAATTAACTAATGTAAATAAAGGGGTCCAAATATGCAATATTTGTCACTTATCACTTGCGCTCGAGCGCATCTCTGCAGACAGCATCAGTAGACCGGTAGCAGCTAAGTAGAGATTTTTGCAAATTTTCTTTTTGTCAATTTTGCTAATATTTTGTTTTCTGTTTCTGTTTTTATCTTCTATTTGTTTTTCTTATTTTTCTGTAACTATTTTGTTTTCTTTCGTTAGTTTATTTTAGAGTTTTTGTTTAGTGTATGCTTGGTCGGAGATCCTTGAACTTAGAATTGATACCCTTAGATCCCGACAAAGAAAGAACTCTTAGGATGAATCGGAGAGCACCCGTTGAGAGAGAAACTGTTGAGATAGGAGACGAACTTGTTCTTGAGACTTGTTCGCACCCGTTGCAATAAAATCTCCCTCGTGCATAGTGTTGCCTCCAACCAATGCTACGCACTTTGATCGAAAGCCTCACGTCATCCAACTCTTACCGTCATTCCACGGTTTAGAGATGGAAAACCCTTACAGTCATGTGAAGAAATTTAAGGACATGTGCGCCACATTCAAATTTCAAAATTTTTCTAAGGAGTCCGTTCATTTGAGACTGTTTCCTTTCTCTCTTCACAATAGAGCTAGGGCATGGTTGGATTCAAATATGCCTAGTTCTATTACATCTTAGGAAATCTTGTTGAGTAAGTTCTACAATAAGTTTTTCCCAATGTCCAAAGTCAATGAGTGTAGGAAGGAAATCAGCTCGTTCACTCAGGAGGAGGATGAAAAATTTTCTAAGAGTTGGGAGCGGTTCAAGGAGTTGTTAATAAAACGCCCTCCACATGGATATGAGAAATGGAGACTCGTTCAGTTCTTCTACCAATGATTGACTCAATCCAACCGTAGTATGATCGAGTCTATGAATGGGGGAGCATGTTTAAGTTTGACAAGAGATGAAGCTTACAAAGCATTGGATAAATTGTCCAACAACTCGCAGTAGCGGGATTTTTCAAGTTGTCGGAAGAAATCTACATGTATTCCCAAGAAGGGAGGCTTCTATGAGGATAAAGAAGACACGAAGTTGAGGTTGATGCTAGATGCTCTCACCATGAAGGTCGACGCTCTCACTATGTGCAAGCCCATCAATGCTACCAACACATTCAATGTTGATAGCTGTTCCATCTGTGCTAGTCCTTTGCACTTAGTACAAAATTGTCCATCTTTACCGACTCTTGCCGAGTACTCTCTGGAACAAGTGAACGCTTTTAACGATTATCGGAAGAAGACAAATGGACCATACTCGGAGACCTACAATCCAGGGTGGCGGAACCACCCCAATCTCTCATGGAAGCAGAGCCAACTGAATCAGGGAGGAGCACCTCATCTTGCTCAGAATCAATACCCTTCCAGATTTCATGCACATCAGCAAAATCAAGGGCACTCGACTCATCTAGCGCAACGTCCTGCATTTCAATCTACTACTCAAGTGCTTGCATCTTCGTCACAATCAACTCTGGAAGACACACTAAATACATTTATTCAGGAAAATGGCCAGATGATACAAGAGCTCAAGAATTCCACTATGGTCAATAGCTAGGCCATACAGGAGGTTAAGAATGCAACCATGGTAAACAACCAGGCAATTTCTAAGATGGAAAGTCAAATTGGACAGATAGCAAATCACTTGGGTGAAAAAGAGAAGGGGAAGTTCCCAAGTCAGCTCGTGCCCAACCCTAAGGGACGGTTTGCGATTGGAAGTTCTTTAGATTCTACGCATGGACAGGAATATGTGCAATCCATTGTCACACTTAGGTCAGGGCGAAAAGTGGATAATCAAATGGTTCTGCCAGAAGGGAACCCTGCTGTGCCGCAAGGGCAAGAAAGTCACAACAATGCAGAGAAAGTTGCTGAGCCTACCATAGTCCAACCCATTGTTGATGATCCCCCTAGGAGTTTTATCCCAAAAGCTCCTGATCCAGAAAGATTGAAAGCCCCAAAGAAAAATGCACAGTTTGCTAAGATCTTAGAGGTATTCAAGCAAGTTTAGATAAATATCGCATTTTTGGATGCCATCTAGCAAGTGCATCTTATGCTAAGTTCTTGAAGGATTTGGTCACTGTCAAGAGAAAGACAAATGTCCCAAAGAAAGCATTTCTGACCAAGTAAGTCAGCTCCATCCTTCAATGCAAGCTTCCCATCAAGTATAAGGACCTTGGGTGTCCTAGCATTTCTTGCATGATTAGAGTCAGCCGGATTGACAGAGCTTTATTGGATCTTGGAGCAAGTGTGAATCTTTTGCCCTATTCAGTCTACTTACAATTGGGGTTGGGAGAATTGAAGCCCACATCTATAACACTCCAATTGGCTGATAGGTCAGTGAAGAGACCAAGGGGAATAGTTGAGGATGTATTGATCAAGGTGGACATGTTTTATTTCCCTGTGGACTTCATAGTGATAGACACAGAACCAAGTTCCTTTGGACCCCGACTAGCAAGAGAACACCATCCTCATAGTTCCTTTTGGTGTGTTTGCCTATTGTCGCATGCCATTTGGATCATGCAACGCACCTGCTGTGGAAAGTCTAGCTGAAGACTGTAAACTTAGCGCTTGTAGGAGGCAACCCATTGTTACTTTTAATTTTTTTTTGTCATTTGATTTTGGTTTGATTGTTTTGTTCTTGTTTTTGTTGTGTATTTCATGATGAGTGTTTTTCATTCAAGTTTGGGGGGACGTTCTCTTACGTTACGCCCGACGTGTGCCACCCATTCGGTGTTGTATTTCTAGCCACATTGGGGACAATGTGTCATTTTAGTTTGGGGGTGGGGAAGACATTTCTGTCTTTTTCTTGTTGTTTTTTGTTGTTTATGTGTTCAGAAAAAAAAAAAAAATTGTGCTATGTTGTTGATTTTGCATGAGTGACACTGTGACTGTGGTTTGCATGTCATGGGTTTGTTTAACATCTAGAACACAGCATGTCATTAGAAATCTGAGTCTTTTGACTCATTTATTGGATTAGAGAGACTGCACATGTTTTAGTTGATTATCACAAGCACATTAGCATAGAATCTATGAGGTATGAGATTTGAATTGGTCAGTGTGTATTTTGAGATTTGTATGATGAATTGTTGATGAAACCTTGGCTTGAAAATAGATAAAAAAAAATAAAAAAAAAATAAAAAATAAAAAATTAGTTTGAGTCTCTCATTGAGTAACCGGACTTCTTGCCTCACTAAGCATTGAGTGTTCACATAAAAAGATGTGAAATTCAATTTAATTGATTGTATGACTAGTTTGGCTTCGTTAACCTTTTTTTTTTTTTTTTTTTGACTTGAGTAATTAAGCCCTTTGGGATGTTTCTACATCTTGTACCCTAAAACCATCTAGTTTGGGAGTCACTGGCCCAACACTCGTTACATAGGTCAATTAGAAAACTTAAGGGAGCCAAGCATTGCACAACCTACATAAAAAAATAAAAAATGCATATCTTGATTTAAGCCTTGGTTGATTTCATCTGAGAGAATTCCTATGAATTTTGAGGTACACAAAACTTTGAGAAAAATTGAAGTATCATGATTGTATGTTGATCACACCTTTCACTTTTTGGAACATGTGTTGTCTCAATTTTCCATCTGTGAGTGAATTGATTTTGGATATCCTGATGATGTTATTGTGGTGTTTAGTTTGTTAAGCATGCTCATGAGTAAGAACCATGCGTTTGTGTGGAAAGTCATATTTGTCAATAACATAGTGCTGAAAAATGTTTGTGGATATCATTACCGTTAAACCTTCACGAAACTTCACTCATCCTCTAGGGATGCCTAGGGGTTTAAAAGGCTTGTTACATATGCTAAATGCAATCCTCTCTCCCATGATAGCGGACTTATGTTTCACGTTTCCATTTTGTTTTGATAAGGGACTAGCAAAATGTAAGTTTGGGGGTATTTTATGAGTGCCAAATATTGCATATTTGGGCCCTTTAATTTGCATTTGCTAAGCCTTTAGCTTTATTACTTTCTGGTGTTTTGGTTAGTGTTCGTGTTTTAGTGTTTTGCAAGTTGCCGAGGGAAAATTGCGGTATTATTGTGAAAGATGCAAAGATATGGAAAAAATGCATTTCTGGATATTCGGATTGAGCACATAGTACCACGCTCGAGCGCATCAGGGACGCGCTTGAGCGCACCCTCGCCTGAGCCCAAATGCGCTGCACCACAGAAGAGTTGAAGCATGCCCGAGTATGCTCGAGCACACCTAGTGTGCGATCGAGCGCACTTGGGCTGACTTGGCAGCGCTGAAACCGTAGCTTTTTAGTTTAAATACCCATCTTTTCTTTGTAAAAGCACGAAGGGGTTGCCGTTCAGTCTGTAATTCTGACTTTTTGTCATTTTGTAGCTCTGAAACGATTTCCCTTTGTAAGTTTCTTTGTTTCCATGAATTCAATTAGTGTTTTTATGCTTTTTGTGGTCATGAGAGGCTAGAATCTTCAAGTAAGGTTGAAGCTGAAGCCTCACCATTGATTAGTTTTATATTTCTCATGTATGTTCATACAATTCCAACATTTATATATTGCAATTCAGTTATTTGATTAAATCCTTTTAATTGATTGTGTGATTATTTGTTTGATTAAACATTGGATATTCATTGTGTTTCATCAAACAGATACATCCAATCTTTTGATTGAAATTGGATATCCATTGTTTTTCGTAATTCCAACAGATGGATTGGATGTTTTGGTCTCAGTTGGATATTCATTGTGATTTGTAATTAGGATGGATTCATTGAATGCTTCAGTAGATTAATTTTATAAAAACAATGGATTAATTGCTTGTCAGATGTATGAACAAAAACCTGAGAATGTATGCTTTAATTTGGTGATGTGAATTTTAAAACCTTAGTGCCTTTTATGATTTGATTAAATTTTAGTTTTCATTTAGTTTATCTTTTTGCACGACAAAATCACATCAAATTCGGAACTAGGTTAAAATAGAATTAATTTAGATAGAAATTAAATTTCACGACACAATTCCCTGTGGATCGACCTCGTACTTGCATAATCTATATTGCACACGACTCATGCACTTGCGAGTATCATTTTAAAACTCACAACAATAATCATACTTTGTGCGTATCTTTTTGCCACACAAGCAAGTGTATAACACATTTGCAACATGATATGTGTAGAGGACGTAAGAGTAGAAGCTGATGACGATGATCACGTTGAAAGCCAAAAACGGGGCTAGGCTAGAAAAAAGTTCCGTTGTCCCTTTTATCAAGACATTATTCCCGTGGTTTAGCTTAAACATACGTTTATGTGCACCACTTAAATTTGTGTTTGGGTTTTTGTATGGATTATCATTAGAATTTTGAAGGTTGGTTGCAACTCTTGTTAAAATTGATTGTTCTTGGTTGGTTTGGTGGTGGCTACGGGTTGGAGCTTTGCATATTTAATTTTAATTTTACCATATTTTTTAAAGCTGGTTGGGTTGGCTGCCTCATTTTGTTTTAATTTAATCCATTAAATTAACATATATATATATATATATGTGTGTGTGTGTGTGTGTGTGTGTGTGTGTAGATAGGTTGAAGTTGTTGCTTAGGTGCCGTTTATAGATTTGTTAAACCTGAATATTGTTGAGTATGATGACCTTCGTATACTTTGACATTGCTCAACGCTTAGGACTTGATAAGATTCTATCATATTTGCTGATTGTTTGTTTTATCATTTGCAGTTAGTGCGGAGAAGTCGGACGGTCATGATGGTGTTGACTTGGATTTGGTTGGAGTGTTTTGCTGTTGCATTCGCGAACAAAGTTGTATATTTTCTATGTTTTGTTGATGTATAGTTGGATCTATTTGTGATAATAGAGACAGTTTGATTGTTTGTTAACAAATGTTTTTTTGTCTAAGATTATTTGTCATAGTTGATGGATATTTGATAGTTCGTTTGATGGATCGATGGACAATTAATGAAGTTGTAGTAGATGTGTAACTCGTATATGAAGTGTGGCGACTCCAAAATTCGGTTATAACGCCCCGAGAAATTTGAAAAAAAAAAAAAAAATTCTAGCAGACTTTGGTGACGTGTCAAATCTAACACGTCACCAAAGGGTCACGTGTCAAATTTGACACGTTACCCATTTGGTGACGTGTCAGGTCTACCACGTCAAAAAAGCTTGGTGACATGGCAAACTAGACATGTCAATAAACTTTCATGATGTGGCAAACTTGACACGTTATAAAAGTTTTAGTAACGTGCCAATTTGACACATCACCCTTTGGTGACATGTCAAAATCAACACATTACTACTAGTTTAGTAACGTGTTGACTTCTGCCACGTCACCATATTGTGACATGTCAAAATCAACATGTTACTAAACTAGTAGTAACGTGTTGATTTTTGACACGTCACCAAAGGGTGATGTTTTATAAATTGACACATTACTAAAGTCCAGTAGTGACACCCAGTTTTTTGACCCGCCACACACGTTGCTAATGCCACGTCACTACCTCTTAGTGACGTGTCAAGCCTGTTGAAACGTCAATAATGGCTGTCAAAAAAATCCCAGTTTTTTGTAGTGAATATGACAACTATGATGGTTGATGATGATATGTGGTCTTGGCCTATGGTTTTAGGTTCTCTTTAGCTATTATGCTACAAGCCTACAACGAAGGATATTTGGGTGAGGGAATGCTAGCTGATTTCCTTCATGATATTGGAGGATCTTGTTATTGTTTCAAGTTTAATTTTGCAGTCAAAACATATGGTATGAAAACAGTAATTATGGTTGTGTTTTTGTCACCATATTATGATTCTTTTCTATGCAAGCTGATTCTTTATTTTCAATTACAAGTTGTATGCTTTTTTGTTTCCAATTAGAAATTGGTTAACATTTAAAAGAAAAAAAGAAGAAGAAGTTAAAGTAAGAATAATAATATAGTGGTTAGCGGTTACTTTTTGGCCTTCATTAACCGCATAACCATCGCTTAGCAGTGAACCACTAACCGGTCCTAATAGAGTGATTGTGGTTACTTAAAAGCAATAACCGTCTAAAGCAATTGCGGTTAAGAGAGAATAACGGCAACCACAATAGTCTGTGCACCCCTAATCCCACCAACCTTGCACCATTCTTAGACAAAATCAAAGCAATTTTGTCGGCATGCAAGCACCAACCAAAAAAGACACGTACAGCAAGAGAGACCTTGGCTTCCAGACCTGCAACATGTTTATCAATTTTGTAAAAAGCTGTCATTAAGCTACAATAGTCTTTCATGAGTATTAAGTCCGAGCATTATTTAGACTGCATTTGATGCTCGCATGTATATATATGTCGACATTAGCAACGTATATGATGAAAAAAAGAACGGCCTAAAACCGCTTAATAATCCCACTAATAGCTAGTTGAGATTGTATTAAAATATAAATTAAATAATTAAATTTATCAATTTCTATTAGCTTAAATTTTTGAAATAACCGATGATTTAACATAATATCAAAGTAGATTATATGCTTAAACCCTATGATTTATACTAGGCATAAGTAAGACTCATGGATCGGGGACTTAACTCAATAACTAAACAAAATTAGAAAATGAGCATATGATTTTAGACATCAATAAATATCGTTGGTTTTAGGGAAAAGTACACTTTTCCCCCCAAAAGTTTGGAGCGATTTTGAATTCGACCCCTCCAAATTTGTAAATTTTTTTCAATTCGACTAATGTTATCCCAAAATTTTCATATTGCCCCTAATTTTTTTTTTTTTTTAATGAAAAAATTGAAAAATAAAATAAAATCGGGGTGGTCGTAGCCACCCCTTTGGTGATTTGGCCATTTTTGTGCCCCCAAATTTTATTTTTTCTTTTTTTATAAAAAATAAAAAATAAATAAAAGAATTAGGGGCAACATGAGAATTTTGGGATAACATTGGTCAAATTAAAAAAAAAAAAAATTGCAAGTTTGGGGGGGTGCATTACAAAAAATTGAAACATTGGAGGTCGAATTGAAAATTGCTCCAAACTTTGGGAGGGTAAAGTGTAATTTTCCCTTGTTTTTACGATATACATCTTATATGACACGATATTCTCATGTGATTATTCATTTGTAACTAGTGGTAAATTAATGGAAGAATGTTACACTTACTCTCATTTCTTTACACAATTTTTTCGCATCTATAGGTGGCTCTTAAAATCACTATGGGATCAAAATCTAATAAAAATTCCTGTCATGTCTAATGATGATTTTTAAAGCCATATATAAATGTGAAAAAATTATAAAATGAAATAGGAGTAAATATAGCATTATTCAAATCAATGGTTTCACTAGTACTATGTAGACTTTCTTTTCTTTCTTTTCTTCTTTTTTTTTTTTTTTCCAACTTTCTTTCCTCTCTTGGGTGGCTCCAAAAAAAAAGGCAGTAGACCCAAGTAGCAAAAAAATTCGAATTCATAATTTGACAATGATCACATAGAAACAACAAAAGTTTTTACTCATTTCAGAGCAAGAAATGTACTTATAGCAAGATATGACACAAAATAGGGCCAAGCTCCAAATATAGCAATACCAATGCAAGAAGGGTCGAAATTATAGTAGTTTTGAAAGGCATTCTTCCTTTGTCACTCCTCAAGACTAGGTCTTCATAAATTGGTAGGGAATTCAAAACTGCAAAACCTGCTATGAACATCTGCAGAAAGAGACCCTCCACACTGCTGCTGCCTCTTATAACTTGCATGAGCCCCATAAAAAAGGAGACCAAATTGATTACCGCCGCCATTGTCAGAGGCACAAACATGGGTGATGAGACTCCAAACTCAAATCTACTTTGGTCGTATCTTTTGCTTTGCTCATCATCAACCACTTTGCTGGTCAAGCCGAAGCCATAGGTGGAAATGCCTAAACGGGTGAGAAAGAACTCGAGACACGCGAACATGAAGGATCGATGAGAGCCCTCTTTTTTCTTTTTCTTTTTTTTCTAATTGAATAAGGGAAAAAAGGCTATAGGGAAGGATCTTTACCACTCTTGATCCGAATTGAAGAAAGAATGGGAGATCCTGTGGGAATGCTTCCAAAAACAAGATTGGAAGCGGCCCATTTAGCTAAATCATGTGCACGGTAATTGGCACATCTAGACACTTTCAAAGCAAACCAACTTTGAAAGGATGATAAATTCAGCCTAATATCAGAAACAATAGAAGCAAAGTTCCAAGACTCAAAAAGTGAAGGATTGTTAATAGCCAAGGTAACCAAAAGAGCGTCCCCCTCAAGATGGAATCTATCACAACCTGAAAAAAATGGCCAATCTAGTAGCAAGAAGGGCTGCAGTAGCTTCACCTTGTAAGACATCCAAATTAGAAAGCTTCTTAGAAGCTGCAAAGACAATATTACCAGAGGAGTCACTAATGGTTGCAGCTGCCACAGCAAAAGTGTCCTTTATGGCCACATCAAAATTGCCCTTAAGACAACCAGGCTTTGGAGGAACCCAAAGAGAAGATAGGGCAGAATCTTGCCATGCAGAGAGATGAAGATTTAAGGAAGAGAAAACAAGCTTGATCACTTTGGCTGGAACAGGTTGTAAAGCTTCATGAACCAATTTATTCCTGGAAAACCAAATATGATCCAAAGTGAGTGCAGCAAATAATTGAAAACTTCTAACTTCATCCTTAGGAATAGCCAGCCAATCAATTGGATAAATGATAGCAAGAATCCAATCTGAAATAGGCCTAGAAGAAAAAACAGCAGTGTTAAGAGGCCACGGAGAGGATCTCCATAAAATCCTTGCCAAGTCACAATCCAAAAAAATGTGGGACAAGGTCTCTTGGGGACCTTTACAAAAGGGACAAACCCAAGCATCCACAGCAGCCATGGTCACAAAACGACCAATATTGCCCCGAGAAGGCAGAATATTCCAAGCAATCTTCCATAGAAGATGCTTCAGCCTAGCTTGCAGCTTCAAACCCCAAAGGGCATGCCAAGCTTCTGAAGATAAAGGGGACAACCTACCACCAGAAGAAAAAGAGAGCTCATGGGCAGATTTAACAGAGAAGAGCCCAGTTGAGGAAGGAGCCCAAATCCACTTATCAAAAGAGTTGATCTGCTGCAAATGAATGGAGAGAATGTTTTGAACAGAAGCCAAGTCAAAAAGATCCTGCAGAAGATGTCTGCTCCAAGACCTTTCTTTAGAGGAAATCAAATCTGCAACACGAAAATCAGGAAGCTCAACCAAGTTAGGATTCGGTTTGGGCTTAAAACCAGGCTGCAAAGGAATCCATGGCGAGTCCCAAATGCCAACATTCCCACCATTGGTAATAGAAATACAAGCGCCTTTTGAAACCAGCTCCCTATTTTTCAGCAACCCTTTCCAAAGCCAAGAAGACAAAGGATTAGAAGGGGCATTTAAAAAGGAAATACCATTAGCAAGATACTTGCCCCGGAGGGCTTCAACCCAAAGAAGAGGTTGATTAATAGTCATCTTCCAACCCAATCTAGCCAGCAATGAATTATTCATAAACTCCATAAAGCGAATCCCAAGCCCACCCAGAGCCTTGGGCTTGCAAATACTCTCCCAAGAAAGAAATGAGAGATTATGTTTCTTATCTTGGGGAAAACCCCACCAAAATTTTCTCAAACCTGCATTAATGTCAGCACAAAGAGACTTCGGCAAGAGAAAAAGAGACATAATATAAGTGGGAATGGCATTGGCAACTGATTTCAACAGAGTAGTTCGAGCAGCTTGAGAAAGAAGTCTCGCTTTCCAACCCGAAATCTTAGCAAAAATCCTATCTTTAAGCTCAATAAAAGTATCTTTCTTCTTACGATTCATGAAAAGAGGAATACCAAGGTATTTGGCCCTTGCTGGAATAGGAGCAAGATGAAACACACCATTAATAGAAGCTCTAGAGGCTGGCCGACAATTCTTGCTAAAAAACACTGCTGATTTAGCCAAATTAATACACTGACCAGACCACCGAGAATAAGTAGAAAGACAATTAAGAATCACATTAGCTTCGCGAACATTGGCTCGAGAAAAGATCATCACATCATCCGCAAACAAAAGATGTGAAATAGGAGGGCTTAATCTAGCCATTTTGATACCATGTAAGTGACCCAATTGCTCTTCCCGTAAAATTAACCTAGAAAGAATCTTAGAGCCCAATATAAAGAGAAAAGGAGAGATGGCATCTCCTTGCCTTAAGCCACGGGAGGGAAAGAATTTTCCATAACGCGCACCATCCAAAAGAATAGAGAATGAGGAAGTGGTAATACATTGTCTAATCTAGTGGATCCATGTAGTGTGAAGCCCAAGTAAGGAAAGGATTTTCAGCAAGAATTCCCATTCCATCGAATCAAAAGCTTTCTCCATATCTAATTTCAAAGTCATCAGACCACCATTCCCCTACTTCTTCTTCATAGTATGAAATAACTCATGAGCTAAAACAGTATTATCATGGATGGACCTTCCCTTGAGAAAAGCTGACTGAGTAGGAGACACAATCTTGTGTAAGAGAGGTTTGAGTCTATTGGACAAGATTTTAGAGATAATCTTGTAGTTAAAGTTGGTGAGACTAATAGGCCAGAAATGGTACACCAAGGAAGGATTATCAACCTTAGAGATGAGAGCGATGTTAGTATGATTGAATTCCTTAAGCATATAACCACCCCTAAAAAAGGATTAGACCGAAGAGATCACACTCAATTTCACAATCGGCCAGTAGGACTTATAGAAAAGCCCAGTCATCCCATCTGGACCCGGGGCCTTATTGAGACCAAGATCAATGATAGCAGAGAAAATCTCAAATTCATCCGGGATTAAACACAACAAAACATTCTCTTCCTCAGTAATAACTTCTTCCACCATCTCTGTTACGTGCTAAAATATTCATATTTTTAGCCCTTAACTTACATGTTTTAATCCTTTAGTTTTAGTTAATTAAGTCATTTTAGCTCTTTATTGTGTTTTCCTTTATTTTGTAGGTCATTGGAAGAAAAAGAAGAAATTTCAGAAGTTTTGGACTTAAAAAGAGCTATTTTGAAAATTGGAAGGCTCTGGTAGAGCGATTGATCGCATGGGAGCTGCGATCGAGCGCACAACAGGCGATGACCACAATGCACAAGGCAACCACGATCGAGCGCAAGCACAAGGAGGATCGATCGCAGACCTGCGATCGATCGCACACGGGCTGCGATCGAGCGCACCCGTGCGTGATGGCCAAGTCAGCCACCAACCTTAATAAGGAAATAGTAACTTTTAGGGTTTTGTAGCTTAGTGCGAACTAGGGCTCAAACCCTATGATTTTTAGGGGTTCTACAGTATTCCTAAAGGCCTATAAGTAGACCCTTAAGCCTCTAGAATAGACACACTTTCCAAGGAGAAGAATTGGAGCTCTTCAAGTTCAAGTTTCAGGTTTATTCTTTTCCTTTCTCTTATTTTATTTATGAAGATGTTTAACATCAAACTTATGTGTAACTAATTTATTTAGTAGGGCTAGATTGAAGCCCTAGTTATGTTTAGTTGATATTCAATATTAGCGCCTTTGTGATGATCTTGTTGTGATATCTAAATTGATTAATTCCTGTTTTTATGAATTTCTCATATGTGTGTGCCTGATCAACATATGCATGTGATATTGACTAGTTAATTAAATCAATTTGGATGACTGAGTCCAGAGTTTAACATAAGTAACAAAAAATATCCACACCGGATTCTTGGGTTAATTAACATGGGGAACCGGGAGTAGACACCCATGCCCTAGGCCTCATGTGTTTGTCGATTTCCACAGTTTTATGCTTTCTTAAAAAATAACTTAGTAGACAACCATGCTAAATCCTTTAAGAAATCAAAGAATTAGAGTAGACACCCATGCCTAATTCGTTGCTTAGGAAAATCAATAGCTTAAGGAGTAGACACCAATGCCCTTAGTTGACAAACATTAGATATTCATAACATGATCAAAACATTGCCATATTGATATATTAGCTAAATATAATTAGTGGTGGATATCAAAGCCCTACCTTTTTATCATTATCAACTCAAATCCAATCTTTGTTTTATTTTACTTTTGGAATTAATTTTAAGCAAAATTTAGCAATCCTCATGGGAATGACCCCGTACTTGCACCCTATACTACTGTGTTGACCTTGTGCACTTGCGGGTAAAACATCCAATTATTTGCCTATTAATTTAGGTAGGTAATTGTGACAACAAGTTTTTGGCGCCGTTGCCGGGGATTACAGCGAATTTTGTTTAAGATTATTTTCCTTTAGTTGTGTTGTTTTAATTTTCAATTTTAAATTTTGTTGTTATAAAAAAAAAAAAAAAAAAATCAAAAAGATTTTTCGTTTTTCTTAACTTTTATGTTTCTGTTTCAGGTTGCGAACTTGCAATTCTGTTACTACAATCGAACATCAGCTAAGTGCGATCGAGTGCATTGCGATCAAGCGCACCAACCTATGATCGAGCACAGTTCCAGGGAGCATCCGAACAAGCAGCACTGAAGCTGCTTTAACTAAAGAGGCAATTCAATTGATGCAAGGTCGTCAATCTCAAGATTCAACCGTCATTCCACTCGATCCTGAAATTGAGCGGACAATTCAACAAAGACCTAGAAACAAAGAAGAAGAGGAAGAAATTGAGATGGAAGATTTATAAGAGAATCCACTAATAGTGCCGAGACCACTAGAGGCAAATCCACCACCAGTACGGAGACCGATGAAGCAGGCGTTAGTCCCAACGAACCTCAATCAACCCTCATGCATGGCATATCAACTAGAGGTGGAAGGCAACTATTATATTTCCCCTCAAATCCTCAATGCATTGACTCACTTCAGGGGCACAGCTACTGAGGATCCTAACTTGCATCTTAAGGAGTTCTTTGATCTATGCAAGTTGCAGCACATCCAAGGCTTAACTCCAGAGAGGCTCAGGTTTGTCCTCTTTTCCTTCTCTTTGAAAGATAATGCTAAACTGTGGTATAATTCTTTGCCTGTAGATTCTATCCATACTTGGGGAGAATTAGCCACCAAGTTTCTGAAGAAGTTTTTCCCAGCCCAAAAGACAAGACAGCTTAAAAGGGAACTTCAAATGTTCCAGCAGAGAGATGGAAATCTTTTCTTTGAGGCATGGGATCACTTCAATTTATTGCTTCTAAAGTGCCCACATCACAACATCCCTCAAGATGATCAGGTACAAATTTTCTATGAAGGTTTAGATGATACTAACAAAGGGATGGTTGATTCAGCTTGTGAGGAGCACTTATGGAAAAGAGTAGTGAGAAAGCAATGGAGCTTATTGAAACATTAAGTGAGCATTCCTAACAATTCTGCTCTAGAGGAAGGCGAGGAGTAAAGAGCAAGGGTATGTATAAAGTGAATTTCAATGGGGGATCTCCAAATCAGATGGCTGCTGTGGAAAAGAAGTTGGATATGATTGTCAAAGCCATGACTGCTCAGAACGTCTCACATGTTCAAAAGGACACACCAATTCAGGTATGTGCTATATGTTCCCATTTAGATCACACTATTGAAATATGTCCTTTATCTCCATTTGTAGAGCAAGAAGGGGTGAATTATGTGGGACAAAACAATTATCCCCACAAGAACAATCCGTACTCCAACACCTACAATCCAGGGTGGCGCAACCATCCAAATTTCTCATGGAGTAACAATCAAGGACAGCAGAAGGGTCCCCAACAAGCAAGCCAGCTGACCCAAGTGTCAAAGATGAACCAATTAGAGAATATGATACACAACCTGGTGACTTCACAACAGCAATTTATGACTGACCAAAAATAGTTCAATACAAGGACCGATCAAGCCATCCAAAGACTGGAAGTGCAAATGGGGCAGATGGCAAAGGAGCTGAGTGAAAGAAAGAAGAAAAAGTTTCCAGCCCAAACAATACCTAATCCAGGGGGTCATTACCAGCTGAAAGCAGTCACAGTTCTCAGAAATGGCAAGGTCATTGGAACTGAAGAGCCACCTCAAGCATCTCCAGATGAAGCATCAACTTCCAAGGTAAACAAAATGGAGAAGGTAAATGCACCACCCTTCCCTCAAAGGTTGGTTAAACCAAAGAAAAAAAAAAAGCAGCTTATGGATATTTTTGACATGTTAAGGAAAGTAGAAATCAATATTCCTTTATTAGATGCAATTAAACAGATTCCTTCATATGCTAAATTTTTAAAGGATTGTTGCACTAACAAAAGGAGGTTTCAGGAGCATGAGACAATGGCCCTAACAGAAGAGGTAAGTGCAGTTTTGTTGAGAAAATTACCACCAAAGCTAACAGATCCAGGTAGTTTTACCATTCCTTGTAGGATAGGAGATCATCTATTTGAGCATGCATTGCTAGATCTGGGAGCAGGGGTCAATTTGCTACCTTACACCGTATATGAAAAGCTGGGTTTGGGGGAGCTTCAACCAACCTCAATCACCTTTCAATTGGCAGACCGAAGCATCAAAAGACCAAGAGATATACTTGAAGATGTGTTGGTAAAGGTAGGTACATTTATTTTACCTGCGGATTTCATTGTGTTGGGTGTGGAAGAATCCCCTATGCCATCACCCTTGCCTATCATCTTAGGAAGACCCTTTATGAGAATTGCTGATACTATAATAGGTGTGAAAAAGGGTACTGTAAGTATGAAGGTGAATGGTGAGACAATAGAATTCAAAATATTTGATGCAATGCAAATACCTCTAGATGATTTTAAATGTTTTGATGCATGTATGATCCAACGTGTTAGTGAGCCAATTTTGTACGATTCACAAAAAGATCCAGTAAAAACCCCCTTCACTCACAAGTTCACAAGGCAGGACATTAGGCCAGTCTATGCAGCTGTTACTAATGACATCTGTAGAGCAAGGCACCCTCTTCAAGCCAAGAGAAAGCGGCAGTTGCATGAACGGGATGAATTGAGGTATGAAGCAAATAAGGGCACCAAGTTCCACAAGAAAAGACCTAAGGACCATCATCACAGAAAGCATGTCAAGAAGGAGTTCTATGTGGGACCGAAATTGTTGACCTATAAAGAAAGTCCTGTCCCTGCACCACCTAGGGCACTTGAGCCACATTCTGTGGAACTCAAGTGTAGCTCTCAACACTAGTAGCACTACAGCCACAAGTAGAAGCGTTTGAGCAGGCCAGGGGCTCAAGTGCGTCTACTTAGAACAGTGGTACTGAGGCCACTAGAGACGGTACACTTTTCCATCTTTGTTTCCCATCATATCAATTTCCTTACTTTACATGTGTTCTCACTTATTCTTTGTGTTTCCTTTTTATTTCAGAACATTGTTGTACATTATGCACTAAAAAAAAAAAAAAAAACTTTTTACATTTTGTTACTACGATCGATCGCAACCTGTATGCAATCGAGCGCAGCAATCAATTTTTGGCATGGTAAATTCTGTTACCACGATTGAACACACCTTGTGTGCGCTCGAACGCACATCACCCACTCATGCATATCCTTGTGCGAGTGCAATCGAGCGCACCATGTGTGTGATCGAGCGCACTCGGGTAGCAAGCCACGTGACCTATTTTAGGTCACTTTTTTCCCATTCCCCTTCGCACTCTCATTGCGCCGTACAGTCCCCATCACCTGCACCCACACTTTCACCGGCGCACCACCACTTTTCCTCATCTCCACCGGCTTTCAACCACCACCATCGCACCGCATCTGCACTTGCACGACCCCATTCTCCCCTGCAGCCACCACCATCATCAAATATCACACACACGTCACCCATCAATACCCCAACTCCGTTTAACCCCCAACCTCCATTTTTTTCATCATTTTCTGCAATTGTGGGTGTTCATCCACCCACATTGCCTCTCTGTGTTGGGTTTTATTGTTTTACAGGGAGTTTTGGGCAGTTGTTGCCGTGTCTTGGCAACCTTGGTCGTCACAAGTGCACACCAGGTGTTTGATAAAAGTTCCCAATCAAGCTCATCATGCCAAGAACTCGAGCTTCATCTTCCCGGGGCTCAGATAACCAAGCCATTTCTCCCCTGCCCACTTTTAAGGAGCAGGAGCTGCTGTTTGAGACCACTTTCGCCATTCGTGAAGATTTCCAAAACCTTGAAGTGACTCAATGGGCGGTCGCCGAATTCAAGCGCCGGGGGCTCAAGAGGATTTTCAAGCCGATCACCTCCACTGCATACCGAAAGTTGGTGATCGAGTTCTATGCCCACTTATCCCATGATGGCGACAGGCCGGCTGCCCTCTCTTCCAAAGTGCAAGGCCGAGCTGTTGACGTGACAAGGGCCAACATTGCCGCTACCCTTCAATGCAATGATGAGCACCCTCCAGAAACAGCATAGCTTGCCGAGCAACCACCCAGATTCTATGTGGCGGAAATCATTGAGGACATGTTCCAAGGGCAATATGCCGGTAGCCGATCCAAGCTACCTCAACGGCTTTGGTTTGTGGACTCCATATTGCACCGAAATGCTTTTCTCTTGGGGCACAAAACTCAAAGGTGGGATCAATTTCTCCAAACACTCTACGCCTTCCATAAAGATGCCTGGTATTCTATTCCCGATATCATCTGGAAGCAAATTCATAAATTTTGGAATGGAGTGCACATTGGAGGAGTGGAGTCCACACACTCATGGGGGTTGCCTTTCCCATACTTAATCACCTACATCCTCCGGAAGAAAGGCATCAAGGGCATCGCAGCTAATGAGCCAGTCACTACTACTCCCATATTTGGCATTTGCCAATGGAACAAGAGCTGCTCCCATATGCCCCGGGTACCTCCAGCACCAGCAGCTGGTGCGGAAGAGAGTGAGGCCGAGCCAGTGGCCGAAGATGAACCCGCAGCTACACCAGAGGCAGCAGAGGAGGAGGCCATGATCATCTTTCATGTAGCACAGTATCACTCACTCAGTGAAGAAATGTCAGGCCTTAGGAGAGAGTTGGCGGATCAAAGAAGGGAGGCTCGGGAGGATAAAGTCTTGACGGATAAAAGACTAGCTGCCTTAGAAGAATTGATGCATTCCATTCTTAGCCGGTTGCCACCACCATCTGGAGCATCATCTTCTGGACAGCATTGAGCAGGGACCACCGTTTGGCTGAAGACGTTAAACTTATCGCTCATTGGAGGCACCCTATAGTTTATCTTTTTATTCTGTCTGTTTAGTGTGTTTTAAGTTAATCTTTTTAGTTATCTTTAGTTTTGTTTCTTTTTACTTATTTTTGCATTTTCTTATTTTGCAGGGATAAGTGTGCTTCAATTCAAGTTTGGGGGTGTGCTATGAGCCATGCTTTCCAAGAGTATGTCGTCCATCTCCCGGGTACACTCTTTCCTTAATTTAGACACATTGGGGACAATGTGCCATTTAAGTTTGGGGGTATGGGCACACATGTTATTCGCACACATTTTGTCCCAATTTCATGTTTTTTGTCTTTTGTGTTTATTTGTTTATTTGAAAAAAAAAAAAAGAAAAAGATATATAAAATAAATGATCATTGATAAGCTTTTCACTGAGTAATTGGACATCTTGCCTCAAAGCATTGAGTGTTCATGTCAAAAGGTGAAAAATTTGGATTTGATCAATGTCATGGTTAGTTTGGTTTTGTAGCCTTTTTGACTTGAGTTAGTAGGTCCTTAGGGGTGTCTCTACACCTAATGTCCTAAAACCATCTGGTTTGGGAGTCATTGACTTAACACTCGCTACATGGGTCAATTAGAAAGCTTAAGGGAAGCAAACATTGCACAACCTGACCAAAAAAAAAAAAAAAAAAGAAGAAATATGCCATGGTTGTTCATTCTAATAGGGATTTTAGTGAATTTTGAGATATGGAGACATTACACATTGGAAACAATTGGAAGCCTCATAATTTTGTGCTAGTTCACCTTACACTATTTTCAAACTTGTGATGTTTTAGCATGTCCTTTGTAAGTAATTGAACTTTGGGATTCCAATTCATTGTGAAGATGGAGTTCATCTTTTTAAGCTTGCTAATGAATGAAAATCATGATCTTGAAGTGATGCTTTAATTTTTAGAATAACATGAACTGTACATGATGTTTGTGAGTAACTGTTGTTCACAATTACCTACCTAAATTAATAGGAAAATAATTGTGTGTTTTACCCGCAAGTGCACGAGGTCAACACAGTAGTATAATATGCAAATACAGAATCATTCCCACGAGGATTGCTGAATCTTGCTTAAAATCAATTCCGAAAGTAAACTAAAACAAAGATTGGGTTGGGTTGATAATGATAAAAGGGTAGGGCTTTGATATCCACCACTAATTATATTAAGCTAATATATTAATATGCCAATGTTTTGATCAAGTTATGTCTATCTAATGTTTGTCAACCTAAGGGCATGAGTGTATACTCCTTAAGCTATAGATTTCCTTAAGCAACGAGTTAGGCATGGGTGTATACTCTAACTCTTTTCTTTTCTAAAGGATTTAGCATGGTATATACTAAGTTGTTAATAGGCAAATAATTGTGTGTTTTACTCGCAAGTGCACGAGGTCAACACAGTAGTATAGTGTGCAAATACAGAATCATTCCCACGAGGATTGCTGAATCTTGCTTAAAATCAATTCCAAAAGTAAACTAAAACAAAGATTGGGTTGAGTTGATAATGATAAAAAGGTAGGGCTTTGATATCCACCACTAATTATATTAAGCTAATATATCAATATGCCAATGTTTTGATCAAGTTATGTCTATTTAATGTTTGTCAACCTAAGAGCATGGGTGTATACTCCTTAAACTATAGATTTCCTTAAGCAACGAGTTAGGCATGGGTGTATACTCTAACTCTTTTCTTTCCTAAAGGATTTAGCATGGTATATACTAAGTTGTTCTTTAGGAAAGCATATGTTCTATGGAAACCGACAAACACATGAGGCCTAGGGCATAGGTGTATACTCTCGGTTCCCCATGTTGATTAACGCAAGAATCCGGCGTTGATATCTTTTGTTACTTATGTTAAACCCAGGACTCGGTCATCTAAATTGATTTAACTAACTCGTTCATACCACATGCATATGTTGATCAGGCACACACATATGAGGAATTCATGCAAGCAGGTATTAATCAAGTTAAATAGCACAACAAGATCATCACAAAGGCGCCAATAATGAAATATTAACAAAATATAACTAGGGCTTCAATCAAGCCCTACTAATTAAATTAGCTACACATAGAGTTGATGTTAAACATCTTCATAAAAGAAAAGAAAAGAAAGGAAAAGAATAAACCCGAGACTTGAACTTGAAGAGCTCCGATTCTTCTCCTTCCAAAGCCTATCAATTCTACAGGCTTAAGGTTCTATTTATAGGTTTTAGAAGTCCTAGACAAAGTAGTAAACCTAGGGATTTCGTAGGGTTTTGAGACCTATTACAATTGGGAGTTGGAAAACCCTAATATGGAAAGAAGAGCATTCTGGCCGCCACTTGGTGTGTCTCATGCGCACGGGTGAGATCGGTCGCAACCCGTGTGGGCTCGATCGTAGGTCTGCGATCGATCCTTCTTCTATCATGCACTTGATCACTCCTGGCCTGGATTGTGCTATGTCCTCTCTGGTACTACGCTCGATCGCAGGTAACCTACGATCGATCGCAGTGTCAAGAAGCTACAATTTTCTCCATCTTCTCTCTTTGAGCCCAAATCATCTAGTTTTACTTCATTTTCTTCCAAAAGCCTACAAAATTATGAAAAACACAAAAAGGAATTAAAATGGCCTAATTAACTAAAACCAAATGATTAAAATATGCAAGTTAAGGGCTGAAAATATGAATATTTTAGCACTTATCAGTAACGTTTCTGGAAAACCCTTACGAGACTTCACTCGTCCTCTAAGGAATTCCTAGGGAGGCTTGTTGCATATGCTAAATGCAATCATATATCCCATGAAATTGGATTTATCTTTTTGTTCTCTGTTTTTCATTTTTGTTTTGTTTTTGTTTTTTTTTTTTGTATTGCTAAGGATCTTCAGATAATGTAAGTTTTTTTTGGGTGTTAAGTGCTAAAATATTCATATTTTTAGCCTTTAACTTACATGTTTTAATCCTTTAGTTTTAGTTAATTAAGTCATTTTAGCTCTTTATTGTGTTTTCCTTTATTTTGTGGGTCATTGGAAGAAAAAGAAGAAATTTCAGAAGTTTTGGACTTAAAAAGAGCTATTTTGGAAATTGGGGAGCTACGATTGAGCCCACTATAGGTGATGACCACAACGCACAAGGCAACCACGATCGAGCGCAAGCACAAGGAGGATCAATCGCAGACTTGCGATCAATCACACACGGGCTGCGATCGAGCGCACCCATGCATGATGGCCAAGTCAGCCGCCAGCCTTAATAAGGAAAGAGCAACTTTTAGGGTTTTGTAGCTTAGTGCGAACTAGGGCTCAAACCCTATGATTTTTAGGGGTTCTAGAGTATTCCTAAAGGCCTATAAATAGACCCTTAAGCCTCTAGAATAGACACACTTTCCAAGGAGAAGAATTGGAGCTCTTCAAGTTCAAGTTTCGGGTTTATTCTTTTCCTTTCTCTTATTTTATTTTATGAAAATGTTTAACATCAAACTTATGTGTAACTTATTTATTTAGTAGGGCTAGATTGAAGACCTAGTTATATTTAGTTGATATTCAATATTGGCGCCCTTGTGATGATCTTGTTGTGATATCTAAATTGATTAATTCCTGTTTTCATGAATTCCTCATATGTGTGTGCCTGATCAACATATGCATGTGGTATGGACTAGTTAGTTAAATCAATTTGGATGACCGAGTCCTAAGTTTAACATAAGTAACAAAAGATATCCACATCGGATTCTTGGGTCAATCAACATGGGAAACCGGGAGTAGACACCCATGTCCTAGGCCTCATGTGTTTGTCGATTTCCACAGTTTTATGCTTTCTTAAAGAACAACTTAATAAACACCCATGCTAAATCCTTTAAGAAATAAAAGAATTAGAGTAGACACCCATGCCTAATTTGTTACTCAGGGAAATCAATAGCTTAAGGAATAGACACCAATGCCCTTAGGTTGACAAACATTAGATATTCATAACATGATCAAAACATTGGCATATTGATATATTAGCTAAATATAATTAGTGATGGATATCAAAGCCCTACCTTTTTATCATTATCAACTTAAATCCAATCTTTGTTTTATTTTACTTTTGGAATTAATTTTAAGCAAAATTTAGCAATCCTCGTGGGAATGACCCCGTACTTGTACCCTATACTACTGTGTTGACCTTGTGTACTTGCGGGTAAAACATCCAATTATTTGCCTATTAATTTAGGTAGATAATTGTGACAACAAGCTCAGAGAGACTATCATCAAAATTTGGACTGGTAGAGGAAAACAGAGTACTAAAATGATTCACCAGGAATGAGCCAATATTATCTCTACCACATAGCCTAGTACCATCATAAGCTTTCAAACTAGAGATAGAATTATACCTGCGACGGCAAGCAGTTGAGGCATGGAAGAATTTGCTGTTGAGATCAGTACAAGTTAACCATAATTCCCTAGACTTCTGTTTCCACAATACTTCCTCTCTCAAAAGATGCTCTTGAAGAGACTCTTGAAGAACCACCTCTCTCGCAGCATTGGCAGGGGAGTGAGGATTAGATTGAATAAGACTAATCTCAGACATTAAAGATTTAATCCTAGACTGAATGTATCCAAAATGTTGCTGATTCCAAACCTTCAATGCACTTTTAGTAGACTTCCATTTCTTGCTTAAAGAGAAAGCTGGAGAGCCTTCCACCTCACCTAGCCAAGCACCAGCAACAACTGAGTAACTAGATTTATCCCTTGTCTAGAAAGCTTCAAATCTAAAGGGCTTAGGCAGGTTTTGATATGACCCAGTGGTAGATAACAAAATCAGACAGTGATCTGACTTGGTAGCAGGGAAGTGATTGATGAGAGAATTGGGGAAAAGATGCACCCAATCTTGATTAACTAAACCTCTGTCAAGTCTTTCTCAAATATTAGCCAACCCAGTTCGGTGATTACTCCAAGCGAACTTATTGCCTACAAAACCCGGATCAATCAAAGCATTCGACTGAATAAAATCCACGAAATCATTTTGAGAAGAGGAGCCAAAAGCACGGCCTCCACTCTCTGAAGGAGAAAGCACTGAGTTGAAATCACCCAATAACAGCCAAGCCCCACTAAAGGAGTTCCCCAAGTTCGTCAACTCAGACCAAAAAACTGACCGCCTCTCAGCAATATGAGGTGCATAAATAAAGGAGAATAACCAAGGGCAATGAGAGGGATGAGAGAACACCAAACAGGAAATACAACTTCTATCAAGCCTAACTGGCTCAATCTCAATACCATGCTTCCAGGTTACAAAAAGCCCACCTTTTAATCCGACTGGAGGGATTTCTAACCAAGCAAAGAAACCCAAATGAAGAAGAGAGGGCTGAAATCTGGCAGAAGCAACTTTAGTCTCCGACAGAAAAATAAGATCAGGTCTGTGAGTCCTGATAAATGCCTGTAGAGCACGAATTGTCGGCGCATGAGCTAACCCACCACTATTCCAGGACAAGACTTTCATTGAGGTGGTGGGGGTAGATTAGGAACACCATCAGAAAAAGAAATACCTCTCACAGGATGATTGCAACCGGCCCCCGTAATCACACAAACCAGCCATCTCACCCACATGCATCGTCGAAGAAAACAGGAAAATCCAGCTGGCCATACAACAATCCAAAAAATTCTTGTGGAAAAGAAGCCCACCGAGGAGTGGTTGTAAGGAACCAGAAAGCTAAGAAGAAAATTGGATAGAATACCAAATCAGCGAAAAACAAAGCTACAAAGAGAAGGTTTAGAGACTAGGTAACAAGAGAGAAACCCAAAAAACTAATCTCACAGGAAGATGGATAAGCCGCACTAGGAGGTGGGTAGGCCTCAAAAGGAGGTGGTTATGCCTCACAAGGAGGTGGAGGAATGCCGGAGCAGAAGGCTACAATTACGTAACCATCAATTTATATACTTGCAATGATGAAACTTGGATACTACTTTGCTGGTTGGAAAATGATGTCAACTAAAACTATTTCGATCGAGAAATGCTACAAACACATTCAACTGCTCACTTCTTGATGCGATATTAAAAATTATTATTGGATGCTACATGTATTTTCATTTAATAATGATTTTCACTATAACATAAAAAATAAACACTTGAAAATATATGTAACACTCATCATTTCCACCGCATCTCATTCTCTACTCTCCCATTGACAAGTAATGGAGAGAAAATAATACAACCAACC
>NC_081545.1:19952184-19953724 GCF_901000735.1 Corylus avellana | reverse complement strand
CCTCCTATCTCACATCTTTTGTTTGCGGATGATGTGATGATCTTTTCTCGAGCCAATGTTCGCGAAGCTAATGTGATTCTTAATTGTCTTTCTACTTATTCTCGGTGGTCTGGTCAGTGTATTAACTTGGCTAAATCAACAGTGTTTTTTAGCAAGAATTGTCGGCTAGCCTCTAGAGCTTCTATTAATGGTGTGCTTCATCTTGCTCCTATTCTAGCAAGGGCCAAATACCTTGGTATTCCTCTTTTCATGAATCGTAAGAAGAAAGATACTTCTATTGAGCTTAAAGATAGGTTTTTTGCTAAGATCTCAAGATGGAAAGCTAGACTTCTTTCTCAAGTTGCTCGAACTACTCTGTTGAAATTGGTTGCCAATGCCATTCCCACTTATATTATGTCTCTTTTTCTCTTGCCGAAGTCCCTTTGTTCTAACATCAATGCAGGTTTGAGAAAATTTTGGTGGGGTTTTCCCCAAGATAAGAAACATAATCTCTCATTTCTTTCTTGGGAGAATATTTGCAAGCCCAAGGTTCTGGGTGGGCTTGGGATTCGCTCTATGGAGTTTTTGAATAATTCCTTGCTGGCTAGATTAGGTTGGAAGATGACTATTAATCAACCTCTTTTTGGGTTGAAGCCCTCAGGGGCAAGTATCTTGCTAATGGTGTATCCTTTTTAAATGCCCCTTCTAATCCTGTCTTCTTGGCTTTGGAAAGGGTTGCTGAAAAATAGGGAGGTGGTTTCTAAAGGGGCTTGTATTTCTATTACCAATGGTGTGAATGTTGGCATTTGGGACTCGGCATGGATTCCTTTGCAGCCTAGTTTTAAGCCCAAGCCGAATCCTAACTTGGTTGAGCTTCCTGATTTTCGTGTTGCAGATTTGATTTCCTCTGAAGAAAGGTCTTGGAACAAACATCTTCTGCAGGATCTTTTTGACTCGGCTTCTGTTCAGTGCATTCTATCCATTCATTTGCCGCAGAACAGCTCTTTTGATAAGTGGATTTGGGCTTCTTCCTCAGCTAGGCTCTTCTCTGTTAAATCTGCCCATGAGCTCTCTTTTTCTTCTGGTGGTAGGTTGTCCCCTTATCTTCAGAAGCTTGGCATGCCCTTTGGGGTTTGAAGCTACAAGTTAGGCTGAAGCATCTTCTTTGGAAGATTGCTTGGAATATTCTTCCTTCTCGAGGCAATATTGGTCGTTTTGTGACCATGGCTGCTGTGGATGCTTGGGTTTGTCCCTTTTGTAAAGGTCCTTAAGAGACCTTGTCCCACATTTTTTTGGATTGTGACTTGGCAAGGATTTTATGGAGGTCCTCTCCGTAGCCTCTTAACACTGCTGTTTTTTCTTCTAGGCCTATTTCAGATTGGATTCTTGCTATCATTTATCCAATTGATTGGCTGGCTATTCCTAAGGATGAAGTTAGAAGTTTTCAATTATTTGCTGCACTCACTTTGGATCATATTTGGTTTTCCAGGAATAAATTGGTTCATGAAGCTTTACAACCTGTTCCAGCCAAAGTGATCAAGCTTGTTTTCTCTTCCTTAAA
>NC_081545.1:19940020-19952084 GCF_901000735.1 Corylus avellana | reverse complement strand
AGTCGGTCCACAACCACAACAATGGTAGTTTTACCTTTGGATGGTGGCAATCCATCTATGAAATCCATGGATATGTCTGTCCATACTTCCTCTGGTATTACGAGTGGCTGTAATAGTCCAAGGCTTGCTATTGTTTCTCCCTTTTGACGCTGACATGTCTCACATTCGGCGACAAATTGCTTGATGTCCGCTTTCATGTCCTTCCAATAAAAAAACACGAGTAATTTGTTTGTAAGTACGAAGGAATCCGGAATGCCCAGCACTGGGTGAGTCATGACATTCATGTAAAACAATTGATTTGTGGGAAGAATGAAAAGCCAAAACTATTCGTCCCTTATACCGCAAGTGATCTGTGTGCCATGAGATATGGGGAACAGTGGAAGGATCTTGCTCAAGCTTCTGAGTGACTTTCTTTAATTTAGGGTCTTCTTGTTGTTCTTTTTTAATCTGATCAAGAGTAGCACATGCTTGAATAGAAATGGCAAAAACCTCTGAATGCTCCAGAATCCGTGATAAGGCATCTGCTACTAAGTTCTCCGCTCCCTTTTTGTAAACAATCTCATAATCATACCCTAATAATTTGGTAACCCATTTATGTTGTTCCATGGATGAAATTCATTGCTCAAGAATGTACTTCAAGCTTCGATGATCAGTACGTATCTAGAAATGCCGCTTGATCAAATAAGGCCTCCATTTAGTTACTGCATGGATAATAGCCAACATCTCTTTGTCATACACAATCAAGCTTAAGTGCTAAGGAGACAATGCCTTACTGGTAAAAGTAATAGGTCAACCTGCTTGCATTAACACTGCCCCAATACCTAATCCCGACGCATCACATTCAAGAATGAACATTTTGTTGAAATCTGGTAATGTAAGAACAGGAGTGGTTGTCACGGCTTGTTTGAGTCTTGCAAAGGTGCACGCTTGGTTGTCACCTGCAATATCATGCATCGAAATGCATCCTTCTTCAATAAGGCCGTTAAAGGTGCACTAATCTTACCATAGTCCTTTACAAACTTACGATAGTACCCAGTCAACCCTAAGAACCCTCGTAAGGCTTTGATTGTTTTTGGTACTGGCCAATTGACCATTGCCTGAATTTTGGATGGATCTGCTGCCACACCATTGCGTGATACAATATGACCTAAATACTCCACTTCCGCTCTCGCAAAGCTACACTTGGACTTCTTAACAAATAATGAGTGCTCTCGTAAAATAGCAAAAACAAGTCGCAAGTGATCCAAATGATCTTCCATACTTAAGCTGTAAATAAGGATGTCATCAAAAAAGATTAATACAAACATGTGGAGATATGGTCGAAAAATATCATTCATCAGACTCTGGAAAGTAGACAGCGCATTGGTTAATCCAAAAGGCATCACCAAAAACTCATAATGGCCGTCATGAGTCCTAAAAGCTGTCTTGGGAATGTCATCCTCATGAACTTGGATCTGATGGTATCCAGAATGCAAATCTAGCTTAGAAAAATGTTGGGCACCTCCTAACTCATCAAGCAGCTCATCAATGACAAGAATCGAATATTTATCTTTGACACTGATGTGATTTAATGCTCTATAGTCAACATACATTCTCCACGACCCATCCTTTTTCTTAACCAATAAAACAGGAGAAGAGTAAGGACTAACATTGTGTTGGATAATACCTGAATCTCGCATCTCCTTCACAATCTTCTCAATCTCGGATTTTTGAACATATGGATAACGATATGGCCGAACATTGGCTGGTGCACTTCCAAGTAAGAGAGGAATATGGTGATCATGGGCTCGCTTTGGAGGCAACGTCTTGGGCTCTGAAAATATATCTCCGAACTCTTCCAAAAGTGATTCTATCTCTGGCTTCTCTTGTTTACTGACCTTTGCCTCCTCGTGCTTTAATTGAAATAAACATCCTTGACGTTCCTTTTTGAGAATTTGCTCCATTCGGTGGCTACCAACAGTAGTAACATTTCCTCCTCACTTGCAGCGAAAAGTCAAATTCTGCCCATTTAACATGAACTTCATAATTAACTTTGAGAAATTCCAGAGTACATCTCCCAGAGTTCGTAGCCACTCAATTCCCAACACTACTTCATAATCACCCAGTGGTAATAGATAAAAATCGGCTCGCAACTCATGATTTTGCACTAAAAGTTTTACTCTCGAGCATTTATCCTCACAAGTCAAGGTTCTTTCGTCTGCCAACTTTACCTCAAACTTATCACAGGTCTCCACTGGAAGTGAAAGTCTTTTGGCAACATCCTGATCTAAAAAATTGTGACAGGTTGGCGTTTGATATATCCGCTAACCCTCATAGTTTGCGGGTTGGAGTAGCCGACTAATGCATGAACGGTAACTGCCAGCAGATTATCTGTAGTTTCAGATTCTTCATTGTCGGACTCAGACTCCCCACTATTAATGTTTGAGTGTGTTAGTACTTCCACGGGTTCAATCATTAACAATTTTCCTTGCTTGCATTGGTGTCCTCTGTGCCACTTCTCATCACAATGCCAACAAAGCCCCTTAGCTGACCGTTGCTTCAGCTCTTCTTGTGTCAACCAAGTAACGGAAGGTTTTCGAGATAAATTTGGAGCACCAGTACTTCCACCAACCATCTTGCTCACTACTCTAGTTGTTTTGCAATTTTCCTCGCTCAGCCTTTCCTCTTCTACTCTTGCAATTGAAAATGCAGCTGTGATTGTCCTTGGTCGTTGGGCCTTGACTTCTCGTCATATCTCTGACCGATGTCCCTCAATGAAAGTCCCTACCAACTGCTTTTCGGACCATCCTCGAGTTTGGTTGCAGAGGCGCTCAAAGCGACATTGATATTCACTCACAGTAGACATTTGTTGAATCTTCGCAAGCTCTCCATCCACATTATCATATGCTGAAGGATCGAATCAAAGAAGAAGTCCCTCCACAAATTCATCCCATGTTGGTTCTCCACGACAAGCCACTAGCCAATCAAACCACTGTATGGCATCCCCGTCCAAGCTGATTGATGTTATCTCCACCTTTGAATCAATAGGTATGTGGTGATATTTGAAGAATCGCTCTGCTCTGGATATCCATCCTGGTGGATCTTCATCATCCCAATGCGGAAACTTCAATTTCATACGTGGAGCTCCATACTCTTGCTCCCTTCGTAATCGAGGTTCTAGTGACTCTCGATTTTTGTTTGATCTCGCGTTTTCCTCTTATGACGATCGAACTTCCGATGACTCTCGATTTTTACCTAACTTAGAGTTCACACATCGACTGTCTATGACTTCTTCCATTAATCCCCTCAATTGTTCCACAATCTTCAGGATAATTCTTGCTTCAAAAAAAACCTCGTCAAATGAAACATTGCTAGTGCCAACCATGGCGTATTGATTTAAATCGGTAATACCAAGCTCTCTTTTTTGATTACGTGTAAAGGGCATAAAGTACTTTTTTTTTTGAAAAAACCCTTAGGCTAGATAAGAATACAATAAGCTGGAAAGTGCTAACTTAACTCTGTTACCAAACAGTCAGAACTTCCAACACTAAACCAGAATAAGATAATTCTCACATTGAAATAAGCTTACCCGTCCACTAGAATAGGGATTTCCACCAATTGCTGCAACCAAACAGCCCCTTCTTCCCTAAATAAACACATATGAAGCAAAATTTCAAAACAAAAGTTGTAGAAAATTTTGCAACTCCCACAGCCGCTCACTGGAACACTTAGGAATCAACAACCACTGTACCATCGAACAGAGATGAACGTCTACCACCCACGTTGACGCCGATCCACACACACTCAGTACGATTGAGCAACAGCCCACTGCTGCACAATCAGCACCCACACGGCACAGCAAAATCGCCCAAGAAAGTGCTGCTTTGATACTAAATGGTAAGAACCGTAGTTCTTATCAATTAAAATCAGAGAAAAACCAAAGATAAAACAAAAAAGGATATGACCTCTTCGAGGGTGTCTAGCTTCCACAATTTGCTTGTAGCAATTGATTGAAATTGTTATTGGATGCCTAGCCTAAAGGCACTTACATTGCTTTTTATAGAGTAGAAAATAAACCTAATCTTAATAGGAATAGGATTAATAACCCTAATCCTAGTAGGAGAATAAATCCTAACCTAGTAAGGAAAGGAATAATTATTTAATAATAGAAAATAAAGGGTTCTTAACAAAGACGATCAGGGAAAGGGTGAAGAGAAGGGTGGTGAGTGAGAGGAAGAGACTGGGGACTGAGCGTAGAGAAGAAGCGATAGTGGTGGGGTGTTCTTGAGAGCCATGTTTGTTTGATTTGATTGTTTTTTGTTAGGTGATCGGATCTCTATTCCCTGCTATTTGAATGATCAGTTAGATTGATGAATGCTGACTATGGAGGGAGAGACCGTCAGTTGCAGCATCAAGGATCCCACCGGTTGCAGCATCAAGGACAAACGCTGGCCATTGGGGGTGGTCTGGTCACCCAAGGGCCATATCAAAAACCAAAAGAAAAAATATATTATTTTATTATTTATTTATTTTAAAAACATTAAATCATATTTTATTATTTTTCAGTGGGTGGGACACGTGACACAATTATAGCCCTAAGATTTCTCCTAGGGCCATCTTGGCCATTAATTGGAGACCCTTCCAGTTCGAATTCGGATCCAAGAGAAGGACCCTCTCCAGTCCGTTTGGACCAGAGGGGATCCAGTCCTTTATAATGCACTTAGGTGGAAAAGTTTTACTTTTTCGTCGCAATTAGAAGTAGGGGTCTTTCAAATGGACAGCTAAAAACCACTCCACATTCACTGTCTGCCCGTTTGTATAGGTTGTAGGCAGATTTTGAGCACCTAATTCCAAGTGAGGGGATACTCTATTTGCTATCTGCACATATGTGGGCAGATAGCGGAATATGGGTAGGCAGAGGCAGATTATCCACCTCTGCATACCCGTACATTATTAAAAAAAAAATTGTTTGGTTTTATTGAATTAAAACATCATTTAGGGAAAACTAATAAGGAAATTAGTGGGTTTTATTCACAAATTAAAACTCCATGTGTACAACATAGAGGCTTATAGGTGTTATAGTTTCATCCAGTCGCCAGAGAAAGAACCGTACCACAACAACATCAAGTTGATCAACAACCCCCATATAAATTGAGTTCATAGTTTTTTTTTTTTTTTTTTAAAAAAAAAAAAATGGCCCATAGCTGTGCGGTTATGGGCGGATTTAGCAAAGTGTGGATGCGGATGCGGGTGCTAAAATTCGTTATCCGCAAAGTGCAAATGTAAATTATGAATAAAAGTATTATCAGCCCATATAGTGCAGTTTACAACCCTAATTAGAGGAGTGCTCAATTTTTTTTTTCCTAATTAGGAGTACCTCATTTAAATACCTTAAAATGTGTTCATAATTTATTTATGATTTAGTTGTCATTTTATGAAAGTTTGGGACAAAAGTGTCAATTAAACTACCTTGGAGTTATATGTGTCATGTGTGTGTTACATAATAAACTACCCTTATTGGTTTTATGAGCCACAGCCACTTTGATTGATCCCTTCTATGATTAATCATATATATTCTATTTTCACTCAAATTTTCAGATTTTAAATCTATACAACATGTATGAATCTTTGTATAATAGTTAATTTTACATAATTAATTGTACGTGTATTTGTTTCATTTCTTTTATAAAATCTGTATATATGAATTTTTTTTTTCTTTTTTGTTTACTATATAACATTAAAATCCTTAGCACATATTTAAATGTCCAATACACACTTATACAAATAGGTACGTATATGTATGTATACATAGATAAATTACATCTAGCAAGCATGCTACATGCATCATGTAATTAAATTTTGTTCAAGTTTAAAAAAACTTACAAAATGAACCGTCCTGAACAAATTGTTTAAGTTCGAAGGATGGAACATTGGGTTAAGGTTTGTAATTGACAAATTATAGGAAAAAAAAGAGAAAAAGAACTAACTTAAAATTAAGTTTTTTAAGGGCAGATTGGGTTATTAATGCTGCATGAAACTTTGATGTACTTGAATAAAGGAGTCAAAAATGTTCCTTTGTGTATCTGTGCTTTGGTTAGGATTAAAAAAGTGAGATTTATTTCTTTGACCGTTTGGAAAGCAGAAAATTTTGAAGCTTTGGATAATGATATTTTTTTGGAATGGTTGAGGCCAGGTTCAAAATAGTAATTGGAATTGTTGCATTTAAGTGGATGAACGGATCTTCATCAAATAAAATTGTTTTTGGAGTGAGGAAACATCACTCTTTGACTGATATACAATGTATATATCTTTTTGGTAGCCTTTTTCCTTCTAATACTTTGATTAACAAATGCAGGAGGTGGAGAGTATTGTTAATCCCCATCTTAAGGAAGCTTTAAACAAAGATGGTTTGACTCCTCGAGAATTGTTTACCCGCGAGCACAAGGACATGAGGAAAGCGGGAGAGCAACAAATGAAGCATACAGCAAGTTCTTGTACAGTGGTAGGCGCTCTCATTGTCACCATTATGTTTGCTGCAACTTTTACCATTCCAGGTGGCAACGACCAAGCCACAGGCTTGCCAATATTCCTAAATGAAAAATTGTTTAAGCTCTTCATAGTATCCGATTCCCTTTCGCTCTTTTCCTCAGCAACTTCAATATTGATGTTCCTAGTGATCCTAACATCGAGTTATGAAGAAGAAGATTTCCTCAAAGTCTTGCCAACAAAGATGATGATCGGAGTTTGCACTCTTATCTTTTCTATAGCATTTATGATGGTAGCCTTCTGTTCTGCTCTTTTGCTTATGTTACGTGGACAAACATGGTTTGTCAGTCCGATCATTTTTTTGGCTAGTGTCCCAGTCACCTTGTTTGTATCGATGAAATTCCCCTCTATGATAGGCATGATCAGTTCAACTTATGGATCAAGCATCTTTGATAGGAAAATGGAATGTTGGTTTTAACTAATTCATTGTGCTAGTATGTCGTCTTGTATTCCATTAATAATTAGCATACCAGCCAAAACAGACATTTTTATTTATTTATTATTGGACAGATGATTGTAAATTTTCAGCTACCTTATGTTGCTTAATCATTTTGTGATCTTTCTGGTTTTATCCATATTTTTAGTTCCACAAATAAGTCGTTGATCCATTATCCATTATAAATTTTTACTCCTTTTTATTTATTTATTTTTATTTTATAATTTCTTTTGTTACTTTGATAAATGATAAAATACATTTTGATACAGTAAATTACATCCATAACATGTCCACCCTAGTAGATTAACTTTAAAACCAAAAGAAGTGACCTTGGGTTCCATGTTTGTTGGGTGTTCTCCTCTATAAGGCCATTAGCAATCATACATTAATATTCATTATCACAAAAAAAAATAATAATAATAATAAGAAAGGAAATGAACAACATATTTCTAAATCTGACCTTTCATATGTCGGCTAAATGTATACTAGACCAGTAAAAGTCGTCGCTAAAGGTCTTTAAGTCATCGTTAATAAGTATCGCAACTATCTCGTAGACAATCCACATTAGAGACGATTGATGTAGTCCTTCCTGATAATTCTTATTAGCAATGACATAATTCTTCACTTATATCTAGCTATGAATGTGTGTAACGTCTCAAAAATTAATTAATTAATTAAATTACTTAATTTGGAGTATTGCTTGTAGTACATCCACACTAATTAACTTATACACTAGATGATCATGAGTTTCTTTTGTCAAGTTTTTTTTTTTAGATATGTCATATGTGATTAACTAAAAGCATTTTATTTTTTAATTGCTATATGAGTTTATTGTCTGAACAAGTATTTATTTTCACTCTTCAACCCCACTTTTTTTTTTTTTTTTTTGTCCAAATCTTCAACCCCACTTGTTAATACATGTCTCCTAGCTAGACCTTGTTTCATTCTTTTGTTTTTATTTTATTTTTAAGGGGAGAGGGGGAATTTAAGTATCCGTTTACTCTGCCAAGCTTAAGGGATGATTTGGTTGGTTGTCACAAATCATACAAAATAGGTTGGTTGTATTATTTTCTCTCCATTACTTGTCAATGGGAGAGTAGAGAATGAGATGCGGTGGAAATGATGAGTGTTACATATATTTTCAAGTGTTTATTTTTTATGTTATAGTGAAAATCATTATTAAATGAAAATACATGTAGCATCCAATAATAATTTTTAATATCGCATCAAGAAGTGAGCAGTTGAATGTGTTTGTAGCATTTCTCGATCGAAATAGTTTTAGTTGACATCATTTTCCAACCAGCAAAGTAGTATCCAAGTTTCATCATTGCAAGTATATAAATTGATGGTTACGTAATTCTAGCCTTCTGCTCCGGCATTCCTCCACCTCCTTGTGAGGCATAACCACCTCCTTTTGAGGCCTACCCACCTCCTAGTGAGGCTTATCCATCTTCCTGTGAGATTAGTTTTTTGGGTTTCTCTCTTGTTACCTAGTCTCTAAACCTTCTCTTTGTAGCTCTGTTTTTCGCTGATTTGGTATTCTATCCAATTTTCTTCTTAGCTTTTTGGTTCCTTACAACCACTCCTCCGTGGGCTTCTTTTCCACAAGAATTTTTTGGATTGTTGTATGGCCAGCTGGATTTTCCTGTTTTCTTCTACGATGCATGTGGGTGAGATGGCTGGTTTGTGTGATTATGGGGGCCGGTTGCAATCATCCTGTGAGAGGTTTTTCTTTTTTTGATGGTGTTCCTAATCTACCCCCACCACCTCAATGAAAGTCTTGTCTTGGAATAGTGGTGGGTTAGCTCATGCGCCGACAATTCGTGCTCTACGGGTGTTTATCAGGACTCACAGACCTGATCTTATTTTTCTGTCGGAGACTAAAGTTGCTTCTGCCAGATTTCAGCCCTCTCTTCTTCATTTGGGTTTCTCTGCTTGGTTAGAAATCCCTCCGGTCGTATTAAAAGGTGGGCTTTTTGTAACCTAGAAGCATGGTATTGAGATTGAGCCAGTTAGGCTTGATAGAAGTTGTATTTCCTGTTTGGTGTTCTCTCATCCCTCTCATTGCCCATGGTTATTCTCCTTTATTTATGCACCTCATATTGCTGAGAGGCGGTCAGTTTTTTGGTCTGAGTTGACGAACTTGGGGAACTCCTTTAGTGGGGCTTGGCTGTTATTGGATGATTTCAACTCAGTGATTTCTCCTTCAGAGAGTGGAGGCCGTGCTTTTGGCTCCTCTTCTCAAAATGATTTCGTGGATTTTGTTCAGTCGAATGCTTTGATTGATCCGGGTTTTGTAGGCAATAAGTTCGCTTGGAGTAATCACCGAACTGGGTTGGCTAATATTTGAGAAAGACTTGGCAGAGGTTTAGTTAATCAAGATTGGGTGCATCTTTTCCCCAATTCTCTCATCAATCACTTCCCTGCTACCAAGTCAGATCACTGTCTGATTTTATTATCTACCACTGGGTCATATCAAAACCTGCTTAAGCCCTTTAGATTTGAAGCTTTCTGGACAAGGGATAAATCTAGTTACTCAGTTGTTGCTGGTGCTTGGCTAGGTGAGGTGGAAGGCTCTCCAGCTTTCTCTTTAAGCAAGAAGTCGAAGTCTACTAAAAGTGCATTGAAGGTTTGGAATCAGCAACATTTTGATACATTCAGTCTAGGATTAAATCTTTAATGCCTGAGATTAGTCTTATTCAATCTAATCCTCACTCCCTTGCCAATGCTGCGAGAGAGGTGGTTCTTCAAGAGTCTCTTCAAGAGCATCTTTTGAGAGAGGAAGTATTGTGGAAACAGAAGTCTAGGGAATTATGGTTAACTTGTACTGATCTCAACAGCAAATTCTTCCATGCCTCAACTGCTTGCCGTCGCAGGTATAATTCTATCTCTAGTTTGAAAGCTTATGATGGTACTAGGCTATGTGGTAGAGATAATATTGGCTCATTCCTGGTGAATCATTTTAGTACTCTGTTTTTCTCTACCAATCCAAATTTTGATGATAGTCTCTCTAAGCTTGTTGTTACAATTACCTACCTAAATTAATAGGCAAATAATTGGATGTTTTACCCACAAGTACGGGGTCATTCCCACGAGGATTGTTAAATTTTGCTTAAAATTAATTCCAAAAGTAAAATAAAACAAAGATTGGATTTAAGTTGATAATGATAAAAAGGTAGGGCTTTGATATCCACCACTAATTATATTTAGCTAATATATCAATATGCCAATGTTTTGATCATGTTATGAATATCTAATGTTTGTCAACCTAAGGGCATTGATGTCTATTCCTTAAGCTATTGATTTCCCTGAGTAACAAATTAGGCAAGGGTGTCTACTCTAATTCTTTTATTTCTTAAAGGATTTAGCATGGGTGTTTACTAAGTTGTTCTTTAAGAAAGCATAAAACTGTGAAAATCGACAAACACATGAGGCCTAGGGCATGGGTGTCTACTCCCGGTTTCCCATGTTGATTGACCCAAGAATCCGATGTGGATATCTTTTGTTACTTATGTTAAACTTAGGACTCGGTCATCCAAATTGATTTAACTAACTAGTCCATACCACATGCATATGTTGATCAGGCACACACATATGAGGAATTCATGAAAACAGGAATTAATCAATTTAGATATCACAACAAGATCATCACAAGGGCGCCAATATTGAATATCAACTAAATATAACTAGGTCTTCAATCTAGCCCTACTAAATAAATAAGTTACACATAAGTTTGATGTTAAACATTTTCATAAAATAAAATAAGAGAAAGGAAAAGAATAAACCCGAAACTTGAACTTGAAGAGCTCCAATTCTTCTCCTTGGAAAGTGTGTCTATTCTAGAGGCTTAAGGGTCTATTTATAGGCCTTTAGGAATACTCTAGAACCCCTAAAAATCATAGGGTTTGAGCCCTAGTTCGCACTAAGCTACAAAACCCTAAAAGTTGCTCTTTCCTTATTAAGGCTGGCGGCTGACTTGGCCATCATGCATGGGTGCGCTCGATCGCAGCCCGTGTGTGATTGATCGCAAGTCTGCGATTGATCCTCCTTGTGCTTGCGCTCGATCGTGGTTGCCTTGTGCGTTGTGGTCATCACCTATAGTGGGCTCAATCGTAGCTCCCCAATTTCCAAAATAGCTCTTTTTAAGTCCAAAACTTCTGAAATTTCTTCTTTTTCTTCCAATGACCCACAAAATAAAGGAAAACACAATAAAGAGCTAAAATGACTTAATTAACTAAAACTAAAGGATTAAAACATGTAAGTTAAAGGCTAAAAATATGAATATTTTAGCACTTAACACCCCGAAAAAACTTACGTGTGCTACAGTCCATGCCGATACAAAAAAAAAAAAAAAAAAACAAAAACAAAACAAAAATGAAAAACAGAGAACAAAAAGATAAATCCAATTTCATGGGATATATGATTGCATTTAGCATATGCAACAAGCCTCCCTAGGAATTCCTTAGAGGACGAGTGAAGTCTCGTAAGGGTTTTCCAGAAACGTTACTGATAAGTGCTAAAATATTCATATTTTCAGCCCTTAACTTGCATATTTTAATCATTTGGTTTTAGTTAATTAGGCCATTTTAATTCCTTTTTGTGTTTTTCATAATTTTGTAGGCTTTTGGAAGAAAATGAAGTAAAACTAGATGATTTGGGCTCAAAGAGAGAAGATGGAGAAAATTGTAGCTTCTTGACACTGCGATCGATCGTAGGTTACCTGCGATCGAGCGTAGTACCAGAGAGGACATAGCACAATCCAGGCCAGGAGTGATCAAGTGCATGATAGAAGAAGGATCGATCGCAGACCTACGATCGAGCCCACACGGGTTGCGACCGATCTCACCCGTGCGCATGAGACACACCAAGTGGCGGCCAGAATGCTCTTCTTTCCATATTAGGGTTTTCCAACTCCCAATTGTAATAGGTCTCAAAACCCTACGAAATCCCTAGGTTTACTACTTTGTCTAGGACTTCTAAAACCTATAAATAGAACCTTAAGCCTGTAGAATTGATAGGCTTTGGAAGGAGAAGAATCGGAGCTCTTCAAGTTCAAGTCTCGGGTTTATTCTTTTCCTTTCTTTTCTTTTCTTTTATGAAGAT
>NC_081545.1:19922436-19939920 GCF_901000735.1 Corylus avellana | reverse complement strand
CAAACGATGATTGAATAATAAATTATTTTGTTTTTTGAGAATTGTGATTACTCTTTTATGTGGTGAGACTCTACATTCCTGGTGAGACGCCAGATTTATCCAATTGGTGAGACACCAATCTTTTATCTTTATTTTGTTATTCATTCGTGCTGCGTCAAATTCGTATCATAGCAAATTGACCGACTTTTGGGCCAAGCTCATTATTAAATACGAACTCTAAAAACATAAATTAAATATTAGGGGAAAATACACTTTACCCCTATGAAGTATCCACCAATTTTCGTTTTGATGTCCAATGTTTAAAAAGTGACACTTGACCCCCACAAAGTTTCAGACGTTAACAAAAAAACCCATCCATTTATTTTGGCCGTCACTTTGGACGAAAACCAAGTCACGTGGCACGTGACCCTTTTCAACCAAAAAGTGTACTTCATAGGGTAACGTGTAAACATAAATTACTTCCCGCCCGGTATTGGGAGGATAAAGGTGTAAACATAAATTCTGGGGTGATAGAAAGCTGCGCGGACATTAAAAAAAAATTAAAGAAAGTTTATTTAAAAAATAAAAAAGAATGTTTTTTTTAAAAAAAAAAAAAAAAAAAAACTAAACTAAAACAAAAAAAACTCACGTTAATTACCTTTTTAGTACCAAAATTCTCATTTTTTATATTTTGTCTCACCTAGGTTACAAATTGTATCACAGATGGTACATGAGTTATTGGAAAAGACCAACTTGGTACCTCCATCGCATTCTGTTAGCCCAAACTAACGGACTGCCATGTGTCACCCCAAAAAATGCCACATGTCCTTAAAAAAACTGGTTTAATAACTAGCTGAGTCACCCCTAGGGACGGTCCGGGGGTGGCCGAAACCACCCCAAAAGGCAAAAATGGGGTGACCTGGCCACCCAATAATTTTTTCAATTTTTTTAGGGTTTATCTTTTTTGGTTGCTTTTTTAATTATTTTTATTATTTTAGGACATGTGGCGCCAAATTGGCATTTTTTTTAGGACATGTGGTATTTTTTGGGTGTGACACGTGGTAGTTCGTTAGTTTGGGCTAACAGAATGTGACAGAAGTACTAAGTTAATTTTTTCCCATAAGTCAAGTACCATCTGTTATACAATTTGTAATTTAGGTGGGAAAAAGAAGAAGTGAGAACCTTAGTACTAAAAAGGTAATTAACTCGAGTCTTTTGTTTTAGTTTAGTATTTTTTTTTTAAAAAAAAAAAAAAAAAATCTTTGTTTAAAAGAAAAGTTTTTTTTTTTGTTGGCAAAATCCACTTTATTTTCTTGAAATTTCAGGGGTTTTTCAATTTGAACCTCAAAATTTAAAAATTGGCAATGTACCCTTGTAATGTTTAAAAAATTTTCAATTTAAACCTTCCGTTACTAGTTTCCGTTAAATTGGACGGAAATTTGACGAAAATTAGTAACGGAAGGTTTAAATTGAAATTTTTTGAAACATTACGGGGGTACATTGCCAATTTTTAAACTTTGAGGTTCAAATTGAAAAACTCCTGAAGCTTCAGGGGGGGTAAAGTAGATTTTTCCCATTTTTTCTTTCTTTTTTGGGAAAAGTACACTTTACCCCCCCAAAGTTTGAGCCGATCTGCAATTCGACTCCAATGTTTCAATTTTTGCAATACACCCCCCCAATGTTTGAGTCGATTTTCAATTTGACTCTCAATGTTTCAATTTTTGAAATGCACCGCCCAAAGTTTGAGCTGATTTTCAATTCGACCTCCAATGTTTCAATTTTTGCAATGCACCCCTCCGAAGTTTAAAATTTTTGCAATTCCACCTCTCCGTTAGTCGATGCCATCTTATCTAATGGAACTGTGATCACGTGACCCGTACATGTTCACTTAAGCCAATTCTTTCCCCAAAATGCCCCCACCCACACGTGTACCTACCCAAGTTAGCTCACCTCACCATCACCAACACGCATCTCACCTCACTTAGAGCAACTAGGGTTCTTGCGCTGAAGAGAGAGAGCATATTGGTTCAAGGGCAGACGCAGACGTGAGTGACAGTGGATCTAAGGTTCTTGCACTAAAGGAAAAATGATGGAGTCTACGTTAAGTCTTGATGCATCGCTTGGTTCCACTCAAAGCGAAGCTTCATCTTCGCCGTAGTGACTTTGCTATTGTGAGTGGCCGACGATTGTGAAAACAGCTCAAACAGAGAAAAATATCAGAGGAGGTTTGTGGGTTGCGAAAATTACAAACACCTCATTGTGCTTCCAAAATTACACAATCACCAAAACTTTCTCTAATGTGGTTTTTGGGGAAAGAATGGGCTTAAGTGATCACGTGCGGGTCACATGATCATAGTTTCGTCAGATAAGATGACATCGACTAATGGTGAGGCGAAATTGAAAAAAATTTAAACTTTGGGGGGTGCACTGCAAAAATTGAAACATTGGAGGTCGAATTGAAAATCGGCTCAAACTTTGGAGAGTGCATTGCAAAAATTGAAACATTAGGGGTCGAATTGAAAATCGGTCAAATTTTGGGGGGGTGCATTGCAAAAATTGAAACATTGGGGGTCGAATTAAAAATCGGCTCAAACTTTGTGGGGGTAATGTGTACTTTCCCCCTTTTTTTTTTTAAATTTTTTTTTTTTTTTTATGTTTACACTTTACCCCCCAAAGTAATTTATGTTTATACTTTATCCCCCCAAAATAATTTATGTTTACACTTTACCGCCGAGGGCATGTTTACACATGACTTGGTTTCCGTCCAAAGTGATGGCCAAAATAAATGGAAGGGCTGTTTTGTTAACGCCTGAAACTTTGTGGGGCTCAAGTGTCACTTTTTAAATATTAGACGTCAAAACAAAAATGGGTGGATAATTCATGAGGGTAAAATGTATTTTCCCGTAAATATTAAAAACCATTACAAAATAATACTAACTCTAAATTAATATTCTTTCTTCATTCTGCATCATAAATGCTCTCCAACAAACTCAGCATATTACAATAGAAATTGCTAAGTTCTAAAAATTCATAAAAACCTTAATTCTTTTTGTTGCAAGATTCATAATCCAGCAATAAAAAATTATTTGACAAACAAATTAAATTAACACAATTTGGGGTCAAATAATCAAAAACTCTTTTAGTCAAAATATTTCACTTTTAATGCCTACACATGACATTAAGCTCTTTTTCTAATAAACGAATCAATTATCAAATGTTTTGACAACAAAGTCATTCCACTCAAAAACTGATTTAATCTTTCTCATATGCAAATTACATACTGCAAACTCTTATGGTATTTAACTTCTCATAAGCTTAAATACTATTGTTATGATCTAATCAAAATATTTGTGCAACCATCAGAATCAACCTTTAAGATTATTAGAAATAATTTGGATGGTGCACAAAATTCTTATTGAAATAAAATAATACAAATCTGAAAATTAACAATAAAATATAAAAATTACAAGAGATGAAAAGTAGACTATGGAAAGATCTCACAATATTATAAAATCACGCAAGAGCGTTATCCTTAAAGGATGATTTGTACCTCTCAGAGTATATAACTCGGTGCAATCGGATCTCTTGACACGCAACCTCCCAGGATTAGACTATAGTGTCTACCTTTGTTAAGGACGCACTTCCTATAACAAAGACTAATATAACAACTTTTTTTTACTCAAAATAAATGATGAAATACAAAACCAAAAATAGTTGCTAGTAGTGGCAATAACAAATGAAAAATAAACAAACTGTACAAAAACAGAATGTTGTAAAATATCAAAACCTTTTGAACCAAAGAAGTGATCACTATCAAATACTCTTTTGGTTTGTGCAAAATAACAAAAATAATGACGACCATACGTTTATAGCAATTGAAGAAATAAAAAAAAAATAAAAAACCCATAAAATATGTTAATGAGCAGCGGGATAAACGGTAAAGGAAAAGTCAATGAATTGGATGACTAAGGGTCAAAAAACGTATGGAGAAACTCAATGATCTTTAACGACTAAACGATCACAAAAATAATTTCTAAAAAACACTAATTGGATATTAAGTAAAGAATAAAGGCTTAAGAAGAAAGAAAAGATAAAACAATTGTTTGTAACACATATATTACAACATAACATATAATGAAAAATACAAACAGCACATAGAGCAAGTTATAAACTAGTTAATTATAAAGAGATAATAGAAGGATGGGACCTACACCATGGTTAAAAATATATTTAATTAATGTAGCAATCCGTTGTTCAACCTGATTTTCCTTTTACAATCTCATTATTCAGATCAATGGGAGCTCTAATCGTTCTAATCCTCCACTTAAATAAAGTACTTGGCCCCTTTTCCCCTTCTCCCCCTTTGATTAGAAAATAATAATAATAATAAAAAGTACTTGGCAATTGGCATGGAGAGGAGACTGAACCCAAGTTTTGAATTCCCATACCGATGAGAAAAAATATTAATAAGGGGAAACTTCACAAAGAACCCTGAACTATCATGCGATTTGAAAAGGCCTTCCAAATTTTAAAACCTCTCAATTTCACCACCTCCAAATTTTCAATTTGATGCAATTCATCTATCCCTTCTGTTAGTTTTTGGACTTTAAAAGTGATGAAATAACCTTTATATTCTTGAAACTTTTATAAAATTCTAAATTTACCATTAATTTCAAATTGAAAATAAATTAAAAAACAAAAACAAAAATTGAAATATAATTTGGTCTTTTCAGTGGTTTCCGTTATGGTCTAACGGAAAAAATTAATTGAAGGGTCAATTGCATCAAATTGAAAGTTTAGGGAGTGAAATTGAGAGTTTTTGAAATTTAGGGATCTTGTCAAAACACGTGATAATTCAAAGGTTCTAGGTGAAGTTATATCTATCGATAAACTCACCTCAAACTCGCTCTCTCCGGAGCTCCTCTAGAACCTGGGTTCTTTTCTTTCCCTCTCTTTCCTTCTTCTCTTTGCTCTTTGATTATGGATTTCTCTACTCTAGAACTAGATTCCCTTATTGCTCAGACAGCTGCTCTAACTTGGGAGGACCCTTCCTCTCAACTAGAAACTCTCTCCCCTGAACTCGTTAATGATGAACTTCTACCTTTGGTAGGATAGGTCATCTCCCAAAAAACACAAAACAATCAATCTGTTAATGCTAGCCTGATCAAAGCTTGGTTCTTTGCCCTCCCATTTTCTTTTGCTGTTCTTGGCCCAAACATTTTTCTGTTCAAATTTTCTGAGAAGGAACACATATCCAGAATTCTCAAGCAAGTTTGGAATGTAAATGGTTTCTTACTAGCTTTACAAGTTTGGTCTCCCTCAGCCACTTTAGGTGATCTTTCACTTAAAGCAGTACCTTTTTGGATTCAAGTTCACGGGCTTCCTCTGCACAACATGTCTATAAAAAATGCCATTGCTATTGGTAAAGGATTGGGCCTCCTTGTGAAGGTTGATGATGCTAGTGGTGCTGATAACACCTTTCGTAGCTATCTAAGGCTTCTTGTTGAAATTGATGTCAGCAAGCCTTTGAATCCTGGGTTTCCCTTCACCAAGAATGATGGAACTTCCACCTGGGTCAGTCTAAAGTATGAAAGGTTGGATGTCTATTGCACGGATTGTGGTTTGATTGGTCACAAGCAATTTTCTTGCCAAGCCTCCCAAGTTGACAGAGTTCCGTCCAGGTACAAAATCTCTCTCAAAGTTACCATTTTTTCAAACTTGCTCTCTCCTTCAGCTATGACTCATCATGTGGGGAAAAGCTTTGTTTCTTCTTCCCCAGTTTTAGGTCTCAGAAATGATCCCACACAGCCATGCATGACCCGCTCTAAACCCCATGCAAACCAGCTAGAAACCCGCCTCAATCCTCACAACTCCCTGACATCTCAACAACCATCTCTCTTGTCCCAAAATCCGAGGTCTGTTTCCTCCCTTACTCAAGACACCCCCTCACAAAATATCCCTGCTCCAATCCCACCAACTGCCGCAAGATTGGACATCCCTCATGAAAAAACTTTAAAAGCCTTATCCTTGTTTCAGAAACCTATTCAATTGTTTTCCCCCTCTACTAGCATGTTAGTTTCCAACCCATCGTTCGATCCCAACTCTATGGACCTAACCCAATATGGACCCACTGACCTCTCTTTACCAGACAAAGCCCAAAACTTCCAACTCAAGCCCATCCCTTCTGAAAATTTAAACTCTACGGCTACTATCAACATTCCCAACTTACCTTCTATTCCCACTAAATCATTCCCCACTTCAACCAAACTCACCAAGCAGACAAGGAAATCTCCATATAACACCCGTCCCCCAAAAGCACCCTCCTTATCATCTCCAGAAAATACTTCCCCTAGCCCTCCTTCTTCTCCCTCCCTCCAGATCAGTAGGAAAAGGCCTAGAATTTCTGATTTGATCTCTTCTTATAAAAAAGGACCTGGTGCTACCTCTGAAAATGTTAACCCTCGAGACTTGTCCCTCTCTTAAACTCCTTTGTTCACACCAGGTTCTACTGGAAAACTCCCAGCTATGCCCTTGTTTAAAGCTGCTAGAAAAGGGAAAAACAAACTGGTTTCAGCAGTTGAGATTGCTGAAGTTGAATCTGAGAAGAAGGGGGGCTTTGTCAAGCCTCCCCAAAACCAATGAAAATTTTATCTTGGAACTGCAGAGGACTTTCTCGTCCTGCTGCAGTTCGAACTTTGAGGATGTTGATCCGTGATCAATCTCCTGATGTTCTTTTCCTCTCTGAAACTAAATCCCCTCCCCCCCAAGTCTCTGCTACTTTGAACAGGCTTGGCTTCTTTCTCATGTCTTAAGTTGCTTCCTCTGGTACTAGTGGAGGTTTGGTTCTCTCTTGGCGTCCAGGAGTGGACCTTGAATGTTTTATAACCAATAAGAATAATATTTTAGCTTGGTGCTTTTCTGATCCTCCTCACTCTCCATGGATTCTCTCTTGTGTGTATGGTCCTCCTAATAGAAGAGATAGAATGGCATTTTGGGACTCTTTTGCCTCTGTTGGTGATCTTTTTGAAGCCTCTTGGCTGTGTATAGGTGACTTTAATTCTATTTTGGATCAATCTGAGAAGCTTGGTGGGAGACCAGTAGCTAGCTCTTCCCACTGCCCCTTTAGAAGCTTCATTGATCGGTTTGGTATGATTGATATAGGGTTTGCTGGAAATCCTTTCACTTGGTGTAACAATAGGAGTGGAATGGATTCTATCAAGGAAAGGTTGGATAGAGGTTTGGCTTCTCCAAATTGGATTCATCTTCACCCTGAATACTCCTTGCTCCACCTCCCTGCCCACAACTCTGACCATAACCCCATCTCCCTAAATACCAACAACTCTTCCCTGTTCCTTCTTAGACCCTTTAGGTTTGAGGAATTTTGGACCAAAGACTCTTCTTGTGGTCAGATTATAGAAGCTGCTTGGCAAAAATTTGTTCCTGGTAACCCTGCCACTTGTCTTCCTAAGAAACTCAAAAATACCAAATCAGCCTTATTGAAATGGAACTCTCAACATTTTGGTAACATTCAAAAAAAGATTAAGGCTACTCTCTTCCTTTTAGACTCTGTCCAGCAATCTCCTCCCTCTCCTTCCTCTTTTGATCAGGAGATTAGTTTGAAGCTGCAATTGGAAAATCTCCTCAGCAAGGAAGAAATCCTTTGGCGCTCTAAATCTAGAGAAATTTGGTTGACTTGCAAGGACCTCAATACTAAGTATTTCCACACTTCTACTCTCATCAGGAGAAGATCCAATGCTGTGAACTTTCTCAAGTTGAATTCTGGTGATTGGGTTTCTTCAAGAGCAGATATTGGTGGGAATTTTTTTGCTCACTTTTCAACCCTCTTTACTTCTTCTAGGCCTCCCATTGAAGCTGAAATGCTGGATTTATTCTCTCCTATCATCACTGAGGAGGAGAATGTCTCTCTATGCTCCATCCCCTCTGAGGAAGAAATTTTTCAAGCTTTATCTAGTCTTGGCTCCACTAAAGCTCATGGTCCAGATGGCTTCACTGCCCTTTTTTTCAAGAAATACTGGTGTCATGTCAAAGGGGATGTTCTGCAATGCATTTGGAATTTCTTTGAGAACAACTTTCTTTTGAGGGATCAGAATCACACCTTTATAGCCTTGGTTCCCAAGATAAGTGGCTCTCACACTGCTCATCAGTTCAGGCCTATAAGCCTATGCAACATAGTCTATAAGATTATTGCTAAAATCTTGGCTAACAGATTGAAGATCCTTCTTCCCAAGATCATATCTCCTTTACAATCTGCTTTTGTTCCAAAGAGGAATATCCAAGACAATACGATTCTGGCTCATGAGCTCCTTCATACTTTCAAATCCAAGAGAGGCAAAGGTGGTTACATGTTTCTCAAGATGGATATGGAGAAGGCTTTTGATAGAATGGAGTGGGAATTTCTCTTGTCTATTATGGAAAAATTGGGTTTCAGCCCCATTTGGATCTCCTGGATCAGAATTTGCATCTCCTCTTCATCTTTCTCCATTCTTCTTAATGGAAGCCCTTTTGGTAATTTCTCCCCTGAAAGAGGGTTGAGACAAGGAGATCCCCTCTCTCCTTTCCTCTTTATTTTGGGTTCTGAAGTCTTCTCTAGACTTATGTTCAAAGAGGAAAGAAAAGGTTCTATTAAAGGTCTTCGGATTTCTAGGAATTGCACTGCTATTCATCATCTGTTGTTTGCTGATGATCTTCTAATTTTTGGGAAGGCTACTGTCTCTGAAGCTGGCTGCATTAAATCTTGTTTGGATAAGTATTGTAGATGGTCTGGTCAGTCCATTAATGCTGCAAAATCCTCCATTCGTTTCAGCAAGAACATCTATTACTCCACTTCTTCAGCTATCTCCAACATTATTCCTTATCCTTCTAATCCTTCTACTTCTCTTTATCTTGGCCTCCCTATTCTGATGGGGAATTCTAAAAAAAGAGCTTTCAAAGGTCTTCTTGACAAGGTTCACAGTAGAGTTGAAGGTTGGAGAGCAAAAACTTTATCTCAAGCTGGCAGGTTGGTTCTTATCAAATCAGTGGCAGCTACTCTTCCCTCCTATGCCATGAGCTCTTTCTTACTTCCCATTAGTATCTGCTCTGAACTTGACAAGACCTTCAAAAACTTTTGGTGGGGCTTTCCTCCAAAAAAAACCAGGAACCTTTCTTTGAAGGCTTGGGACTCCTTTTGTCTTCCAAAGGAATTAGGAGGTTTGGGTGTCAGGAAAATGAGAGAAGTAAATTTGGCCCTCATTTCCAAGTTAGGATGGAAAATTCACTCAAATGCAGACTCTTGTTGGGTTGCTCATTTGCGAGGTAAGTATCTCCACTCTTGTTCTTTTCTCTCCCTCCCATCCCTTTCTTCTTCCTCCTCCTCATGGTTATGGAAAGGTATCCTTAAAACTCAATCTTTTATCTCTCAAGGTGCCTATAACAGAATCCATAGCTCCTCCTCTCTCCCTATTTGGAGCTCCTCTTGGATCCCTACCATTCCTTCCTTCTCTCCTTCTGCCTCCCCTCTTTTGTTGCTCCCTCTTCCCAACCTTATAGTCTCGGATCTTTTCTGTTATGATCCTATTTCCTCCATTTTTTCATGGAATTTTCCTCTCCTTCATTTTCTTTTTGATTCTGTCAGTGTTAGGGAAATCCTAAAAATCAAATATACCCATCTCTCTTTGGATGAGCATATCTGGACCCCATCTGCTAATGGTTCTTTCTCTTCTAAATCTGCATATAATCTCATTAGCAGCCCGAGAACTTCAGCTGGGTTTTCCCCTCTCTCTTCCAGTCATTGGAAGCTCCTCTGGAAACTCAAGCTAAATGACAGGCTGAAACTCTTCCTTTGGAAAATTGCTTGGGACATAGTCCCCTCCAAGATTAGGTTAAATGCTATTTTTCCCATTCCTCCTGCCAATTTAATTTGCCCTCTATGCAATGTGGAAGAGGATTCACTTTCTCACCTCTTCTTCATATGCTTCTTTGCTAGAATATCTTGGAGATCTTCTCATTGGCCTCTAGACTCGTTAAAATGGTCCTCTCTCAGTCTTCCAGAATGGATAAAAGGTATTTTAACTCCTCATAGTTCTTTTGGTATTCCTCTTGCAGATTCACATTTGTTCCAAAGCTATGCTGCTGTCTTTTGTGATTTGCTTTGGTTTTCCAGAAATCAAGCAGTCCATAATGGTGTTATCCCTGAAGCCTCCCAGCTGGCTGCAAAAATCAATCGGATTTCCTTGGAACACCATGCAGCTTGGACTCCTTCCTCTAAACCAGTGAGAGAGCTTTGGTCTCCTCCTCCAACAGGCATCTTCAAGGTGAATTTTGATACAACCATCAGAGAGAGTTTCTCTGTGCAAGCAGCTGTTTGCAGAAATTCTAATGGGCAGATTATCAAAATCCTCTCCCAAGTCAGGCCCCCTTGTAATCCTACTTATGGTGAAGCTCAAGCAGCCCTTTTGGCAGCTTCCTTGGCAGCTTCTATGCATCTTGATAATTTCATTTTAGAAGGAGACTCCTCTATTGTAATCTCATCTTTACAGCAACCTTCTATAGTCTTGGATTGGCATATTGATCATGTAATTACTGACACTATTTCTCTTATTCCGGCCTCTTCCCTTTGGGAGGCCAGAAAAGTCAACAGAAGTGGAAACTTCTGCGCCCATCATGTGGCATATAGGGCCGCGGCAAGAGTTATCTCGGGCTGCATTCCCTCCTTATTTTCCCCTCCTCTCTCTATTCCCATTTGTAGTGGAAAAGATCCACCCCCTTCTCGCCCCTCCTTGTGAGGGTTTTGTTCTGTTGGTTCTTTTCTATGAAGTGGTTTGTTACAAAAAAAAAAAAAAAAAATCAAGGACGGAGCCAAGAAATTTTTTGGGAGGGGCCAGCCATTTTTTTTTTTTTGGGGGTTCTTTAGAATTTTTTTATTAAAAAAAAAATTATTTTGGTTGTTTTTTATGAAATAAAGACTACCATAAGCACCAAAAAAAGTGAGCATTTGGAAGTATGGGCCAAAAAATGGATATTTAAAAATAAGGACCAAAATAAAAAAATTTAATGGGTATGGCCCAAAAAAATTAAGAATAGGGTCAAAAGTTTTTATTGGATATGGCCAAAAAATATAAAAATAGGGCCATTTTTTTTTGGAGGGCCCAAATGACTAAACTTAAAACTTTATTGTACTTTTTAAATTTTGTTTTTTTTTTTACTTATAATTTTTTTATTTTTAATTTTTTTTCCGTATTTTGGGGGGACCATGGCCTACCCCGGTTCCCCCCTCCCTTCGTCTCTGATTTCAATGCTGGGGTTATGTGTGAGAGAAAATCTCACATCTTAAGCTAGTTTTTGGGGTTGAAAAATGCCAAAGACCAACCCAATACTGATATCAGAGCCCAGGTTCAACCAATAAGTCTCGGCCTAACAGTTTACGGGAGAAACATGTTGTCTCTGCACTGATCTAGAGCCCAATGTGTGATGAGAGATTGTTGGGTTATCCTATATCGGTTGTTGAAAAAGTAGGTGGGCAGTTTATAAGTGTGAGGAAGAGCCTCAACTCTTGAGCTAATTTTTTGGGTTGAAAGAGGCTCAAGACTACCCAACATTCAATTATTAAATGTAGTAGTAATATCTTGGGTAGCAATCTCCTGGATCGAGCTAGAGAGAACAATATATCAATTTAACTGTATTCATTGCCTGTGCAGAATGCATGAATAATGAATAAATATTTCATGCTTATGTGTGCAGAAAAGAAGAAAAACTTGGAAGTAGTTGTTTTCGCAGTCATCACTGTAGCTGTTGTGTTGGTTGTGATACTAATAATCTTCAGTTGCTTCTTATGGGGAAGCATCAGAAGAAAAAGAGTTGGTAAATCCGATTTTGTCTTATTGTGTTCAATCAAGTTGCTAACCAGTAAAATTTCAAATGTTTTTATTCTCATCTTATCAACACCCATATAGATGTAATAAAATTGCCTGCTATATGAGTATTAGTTAAGGTATTTCAAGTCTTAACTAAATTTTTTGCTCTCTGAATTTATAATATGCTTGTTGTATTTTCAAATAGAAGGTCTTCATGTAGATGGAGATTAGGGCATCGAATCTCTTTCAATGGATCTAAGTATACTTAAGGTTGCAACAGACAATTTCTCTGATGCACATAAACTTGGAGAAGGTGGTTTTGGTCCAGTTTACAAGGTACTCACTAGATTATTATCTCTGATGTATGTTATTCACCCCCTTTGATTCACTGTCTGTGTAAACCTCTAGGGTAAACTACTTGATGGACGAGAAATAGCTGTCAAAAGGCTATCAAGGAGCTCAGCGCAAGGTCTAGAAGAACTTAGAACAGAAGTACTGTTGGTTGCAAAATTGTTGCATCGTAACCCGATAAGGCTTTTGGGCTTCTGCTTAGAAGAAGAAGAGAAGCTACTTGTCTATGAATACCTACCTAACGGGAGCTTGGACAAATTTTTGTTTGGTATGAATGATTTCATATATGTATATTTCTTGTTATTTTGACTAACTTAATACTCTGCGGATATCTGATCATCAAATTGTTTCCACAACAATAAAATGATTTAGTTACACAATATTAGTCTGACAGAACTGGGCTGTCATAAGTATGTTACTATTTTGTGGAGGAAACTTTTATTCGAAGGAAATTCTCCTCATGCTTAGTAGTTCGTGTCTTCCGGCCTTAATTGGTTTGTTTGTCTTTTGGTGAACTTAATTTCCATTTTTACATTCATAATAGTCTATTGATATCAAGCATGGATGATGCAGATCAGAGCCAAAGATTTTATTTGGAATGGGAAAGGAGGTCCAAAATAATTGTTGGAATCGCTCGAGGACTACTTTATTTGCATGAAGACTCTCAACTCAAGATTATTCATAGGGATTTGAAAGCCAGTAACATCTTGTTAGATGAGTGCATGAATCCCAAAATTTCTAATTTTGGTTTGGCTAGACTAATTGGGGGAAGCCACACTCATGCCAACACAAATCGAATTGCTGGTACTCAGTAAGTCTAGAACTTTCAAAGTCAACAGTTTTCATTCTTAATATAAGGAAACATCTGGTAATATAAGATAAAGGATTAGTCTAGTGCGAATGCTCGTGTATGTGTTGGTGCTGACAATTTCTTACACGATATGTGAATCTGCCACAAATCCAACAAGAAATTAGTGGGTTAGGATTGAAGAGTCTGACCGGTTTAATTAAATAGATCGAATTAGGTTTGACCTATGTAGTCTTATACATATGTCTTGATATGATCTGTATTCGACATGCAACATTTAGGATTGACAAATTTTGACTTGACCCATGAACTTGACACGAACCCAACATAAAATAGCGAGTTAGAGTTGAAGGATCTAGCATGTTTAATTAAATAGGTTAGGTTAAGGTTAACCTATATAGTCTTATACCCATGTCTTGACACGACTCAAATTAACCGACACACTAGCACGAATTGTCACCCCTAGTTATGTGATTGTTATAGGTTCGTGCTTTTGTTGAAGACTTACAAATGTTTTCTTGTTTGTTGATGTCACGAAGCGGATATATGGCACCAGAGTATGCTTCCCGTGGGCAGTTCTCGGCAAAATCTGATGTCTATAGTTTTGGTATCTTACTTTTAGAAATTGTGGCAGGTCGAAAAACTTTAGTTTCTGCAATATAATGAATCTGCAAAGCTATGTAAGCATGTTTTCAGAGTATTCTCTTCTTTGTATAATTTATATGATTAGAAGCTCAATATTGATTCAAATTTTATGATTCAACTTATCGCAGTCATGGCAACAATGGGCCAATGGAACAACTTTGGAGCTGATCGATCCATACTTAGGTGATTAGTGGCCAAGAAGTGAAGTTTTGAGGTGCATCCACATTGGTTTACTATGTGTCCAAGAAACCACTGCCGATAGACCTACAATGTCAGAGGTTGTAATGATGCTAAATTGTCAAACCATACCCTCCCGAGCACCATCACGACCGGCATTTTTTGTCACTGCAGAAAATACTGAATCAGGATTGATGACAGGAGTTTCGGATCATTACCAAAGTCTCTGATTTGGATCCTCATTGGTTGTCAAATGTGAGGAACTATTGTTTAAGACTGGTGTACTATATGTTAGTTCTTGTGTTGGCTTAATTCAGTTCCAAAATGCAGATGCTACTGTTTACGGACTCAAACACTGATATAGAATGTTCAGAATCCAATCTCCACCGTTCATAATGTAGATTCATGTGTTATGAACGTCCCTGCAAAATTTCAGCTCAATCGGACCACAAACGCCCATCGATCGGGGTTGTTGATCAAGACTGGACAGGCCGGGTCCGGACCGCAATTCCCCGGGTCCGGACCTAATTTCCAGAAACTAAAATCTTGCTTCGCAAAGCCGTGTCCGGACCGCCCATTAACATGTCCAGACACCCCGTAAGTTTTAGGCCAAAAAACGTGATTTTAAGTGGGTTAGGTCTAGGGTTTTGTTGGGGGTATATATACATTATTATAGAAGAGAGAAGTACGAATTTTCACCCCCAGAGAGTTCGTCGGAGGTTGTGCTAAGAGAGATCATATGTGGTGAGCGTTAAATTGAATCTCTTAGAGTTTTAGTTATTCCTTTGATAAATCTACGGTTGAGAAGTCTATCGGAAGGGTCCGGTAAAGGAGAATCACGTTGAAGAAGATTGTGAGCAAGGAGACGAGTTGTAGGCTTGTCGATCTTACAGAGCCAAAGTCTTGCAAAGGGTTGTAAGTGTTCCTAGTGTCTGTAATCTCTAGATAATCTTTTGATAGTGATTTCCTGGGTTTGGCTGCTTCGGAGAGGTTTTACTTTTAGATCGGTTTCTAAAAGGTTTCCTCTTTGTAACCAAAATATCTGTGTCTGCCTCTTTATTGCTTTATATATTTTGGGTGATTGAATTGTTTATTGCATCATAATATTAATTCCGCATAAATTGTGATAAACAAGTTTTTGGAGTCGGTTAAGCGTTTTTCACTATATATTGCTATGATTGAACCTGTTGGGTTTTGTGATACCTTGAGGAGAAGATTCAATCATGTGTTTGTGTGTTTATTTGATTTGGTGTGATATGCTGATGTGTCCAGTCCTAATTGTAGGATACAAAAGACTTGGTTTGTGTCAAGTCATTATAGAAATTATTCTTTTAGTGTATAATAATATTATCATTCAAAACGTTTGGAACAATGCTTTTGCTCGACCTTTAGACCATAATGTATATATGCTTTTATACTAAAGCTATATTTACATTCACAGACAAATTATTTTGTTGCATAATATATAATTGTTGTATACATATTATCTTAACTAATTATATTGGCATGTTAACTTAGATAAGCATCCTCCATTCGAGTAATGCTAGAAGTCATTCTTGTGTCAATTCAAGAATGATAGGGTTATTAAAATTACCATTGGACTTGTAATTGATTACTATTGGATTTTGATCAAATAATGATTTTAAAAACGATCTCATTTTTGAAAGGACACAAGAGAGGCTTCTAGAATTACTCTCTCCATCCCCTTCACCTCGCGTGTGGCTCTCGTGCATGTTTGAGGGTCCGTTTTGGATTGCGGTTTCAGTAAGTGCAATTTTAAAAATTGTATTTTTAAAATCGCTACTTTTTAAAATTGTAAATGCGTTTGGTAATTAAAAAGTATTTTTTTTTATCAAATATTTGTTATGCGAAATCATGATTTTGGTTTAAATTCACACATTTTCAAATAAGCAACCTTAGTCTGCTTATAAAAATCGCATATATATTTTTTTTCTTTCTATTTTTAAATTAAATGTTTTTTAAATCGTAATACCAAACGCCTTACGTTTTGCGATATATTTTAAAAATACAAATTATTCTTGCAAAATCGCAATCCCAAACAAACTCCCAAACTTGTCCAAAGTTGTGTTTGGCCTCACATGCTTACGTACCCTTATACGCTTATACCTTTCTTTTATATATATATATATATATATATATATATATATTGACCTTTCAACTTACCCAAAATGGTGGAAATTAATTAATTAATATATCAATGACCGTTGAATCAGTATCGATCCATGACTTGACGTTTTTATCCTACGGCAAAATAAAAGACTTGGGAGTCTTTTTGGTATGTGATTTTCTAGATTAAAAGTTCAATTTTAAATAAAATTTGAAAAGTATATGGTTTGAAAGTCTACTTTTAAAAATTGCAGTTTGAAAGCGTAGAAAAATTTATGTTTTCAAATTACACATAAGGAATGCGTTTTTAAAAAATGAATAATTTTAAAGGTCAAATTATGATTTTATTAAACGCTTAACTGCGTTTTCAAATCACGTGTTTCAAAATCACTATTTTTTAAATTGCACGTTTTGAAACCACAAATCAAATGAACACTACATCACTTTTGCATTGAGAGTTCTCCTTAAGAAAAAAAAAAATAATAAATAAAAGAGTCATCGATTCTTAATATTAAGAATTGTATTCAATGACAACGATCTATATGAATTATTATTTTCAATTGTACTTTTTATTTGTAATACTCATATGATCATAAGCATATAGTTGATTCATTAATGAGTCCCAGGCTTTTGACCATGTATTAGTTATAAGTTATGGTATTGTTGTTACTGTACACAACAATGATGAGTATAACTACTTTGCCATCTGGTATTTTAATATGAGCCACTAATTCCAACTGTTGTGATGATGTGAATTATTTAATTTTGCGTTCAAGGGTGTTATATTAATCAATGATTATTGTAATTATTATTCGATGCGAGAATTAGCCACTCATTCTTACCCTTGTATGATCCAATAAGAATGAGTTTTAGGAACCTTATTAGCTTGTTGATCATGTGGGTTCGTTTACTCATCAAGCTTTCTTGTAGGTTAGTTGACCATAAACGTACGTAACCTGCTCGATTAAATGCCAGAAAGGTGGAAAGCAAAAATTTCTATTTCCTTGAAACTGATGAAATTATATTGCCCTTGAAGCTTTTGTAGAGCTGGTAAATGCTCTGGGCAGAAAGGCATCTCAAACAAGATCTATATGCCGTATTGCTGTACATAATATGTTTCCAGAAAGGCATTTCAATTTTGGTCAATAACTCTGTAAAGTCAGAGTCTTATTCTCATACAATTTTGATATTGATTTACATTCAAACTATAGCACTTCTTGGAAGGCAGATTCCGGTATTTTGACCATGGTGTTTTCTTTTAGAATAGCCATTAAGCTTTACATATTTATAATAAACAAGGCCGACCCAACAGTGATTTTAAGGCTGTCTCTAGCAGAGGGGACTGATTCCTAGTCTTTGCTTTAAATATTAAACTGGTTGCTTGTTTTACCCGAATGAACTTAAATATTTCTAGTAACATTATATTATAATTTGTTGTAAGAGTATTGTCTACGGTTGAATGACGGGTCATTTGGGTTGGAACTTGCCAGAGAAGTAGATACTATAAGTCCTTGCCTCATCTTTGTATTTTTGAGAAATATCGTT
>NC_081545.1:19920498-19922336 GCF_901000735.1 Corylus avellana | reverse complement strand
GTGCCTGTAACAGAATCCATAGCTCCTCCTCTCTCCCTATTTGGAGCTCCTCTTGGATCCCTACCATTCCTTCCTTCTCTCCTTCTGCCTCCCCTCTTTTGTTGCTCCCTCTTCCCACCCTTATAGTCTCGGATCTTTTCTGTTATGATCCTATTTCCTCCACTTTTTCATGGAATTTTCCTCTCCTTCATTTTCTTTTTGATTCTGTCAGTGTTAGGGAAATCCTAAAAATCAAATATACCCATCTCTCTTTGGATGAGCATATCTGGACCCCCTCTGCTAATGGTTCTTTCTCTTCTAAATCTGCATATAATCTCATTAGCAGCCCGAGAACTTCATCTAGGTTTTCCCCTCTCTCTTCCAGTCATTGGAAGCTCCTTTGGAAACTCAAGCTAAATGACAGGCTGAAACTCTTCCTTTGGAAAATTGCTTGGGACATAGTCCCCTCCAAGATTAGGTTAAATGCTATTTTTCCCATACCTCCTGCCAATTTAATTTGCCCTCTATGCAATGTGGAAGAGGATTCACTTTCTCACCTCTTCTTTAGATGCTTCTTTGCTAGAATATCTTGGAGATCTTCTCACTGGCCTCTAGACTCGTTAAAATGGTCCTCTCTCAGTCTTCCAGAATGGATAAAAGGTATTTTAACTCCTCATAGTTCTTTTGGTATTCCTCTTGCAGATTCACATTTGTTTCAAATCTATGTTGCTGTCTTCTGTGATTTGCTTTGGTTTTCCAGAAATCAAGCAGTCCATAATGGTGTTATCCCTGAAGCCTCCCAGCTGGCTGCAAAAATCAATCGGATTTCCTTGGAACACCATGCAGCTTGGACTCCTTCCTCTAAACCAGTGAGAGAGCTTTGGTCTCCTCCTCCAACAGGCATCTTCAAGGTGAATTTTGATACAGCCATCAGAGAGAGTTTCTCTGTGCAAGCAGCTGTTTGCAGAAATTCTAATGGGCAGATTATCAAAATCCTCTCCCAAGTCAGGCCCCCTTGTAATCCTACTTATGGTGAAGCTCAAGCAGCCCTTTTGGCAGCTTCCTTGGCAGCTTCTATGCATCTCGATAATTTCATTTTAGAAGGAGACTCCTCTATTGTAATCTCATCTTTACAGCATCCTTCTATAGTCTTGGATTGGCATATTGATCATGTAATTACTGACACTATTTCTCTTATTCCGGCCTCTTCCCTTTGGGAGACAAGAAAAGTCAACAGAAGTGTAAACTTCTGCGCCCATCATGTGGCATATAGGGCCGCGGCAAGAGTTATCTCGGGCTGCATTCCCTCCTTATTTTCCCCTCCTCTCTCTATTCCCATTTGTAGTGGAAAAGATCCACCCCCATCTCTCCCCTCCTTGTGAGGGTTTTGTTCTGTTGGTTCTTTTCTATGAAGTGGTTTGTTGCAAAAAAAAAAAAAAAAAAATCTATCGATAAACAAGCAAATTAATAAAAGCGATTATTGATGTGCAATTGGAACATAAAGGTGCTGTAATTCGAATAAATATTAAAAAAAAAAAGGATGTATAAGTCAAACACAAAAATGTCTGAGAAAAAAATTCAAAATCTGACCGTTGGTGTACAAAGCCTAGGGCTGTGCAAAATAGCTGCCTACCGCTTGCCGGCTGAGTACCCTCCGACACCACTTAACCGATGGCCAGTAAGCGGTAGACTTTTTCTATTTCCGACAAACTCGGTTCAATAGACGAAATAACATTTTCTAACTGAACCAACTTTACTGACTAACTTTACCGACCAACTTTTCCATTTCTTTGCTTATCGACATTACTGAACCGACATTACCGATTGTCACCATAATCATATCGGTAACGGAAAATAAA
>NC_081545.1:19918102-19920398 GCF_901000735.1 Corylus avellana | reverse complement strand
TTTTTTTTTTTTCTTTTTTCTTTTTTCTTTCATAAGTATATAGAAAGAACTAGAGAGAAAGTGTTATGGTTATGTGTGTGGAGTTGGGGAAAGGAGAGACAGATTTGTGGTAGGGTTTCAAGAGGAAGTTAGAAGAGGAAGATGGTTTCGGTGCGAATATGCAAAGTAAGAGGAAAAATGTGGGGAAATGCGAGAGACAAAATTGTAAAGATCGATGAATCAATCCGTTTGACGAAAAATGGATCTCAAGGCTTGAAGATTGATGCCTCTAACAAGGCACGAATCTCAAGGCAACATTGCTTGGTGTCAAGAATGGAGACATACTTTAGTATAGGTAGAGACTAAAGGCTATTAAATTGTGTTGCTATGAGCTGATATCCCAAAAAAAAAAAAAAAAAAACTTATAAATTATTATTTTTACCTTCAATTTATTTATTTATTTTCTCTCCCTTATGAGTTTGGGGGTGGCCATCACTACAAAAAAACTATCAATTTCTGATGTGGCTACAGTATACGAATTTGTGCCACGTCACTAATTATTGACATCAATAAATATTTTTCTGACGTGGAGGTCAGTAATTAGTGACCTGGCAATATCCACATGTCAATAACTTCTGACCTGTTAGACATTGCCACGTCAATAAATTTTTTAGGATTTTAAAACTTTAAAAATTATATATTTTACTGACGTGTTAAATTTTTACATGTCAGTAAATATTGACGTGTAAAATTACTACATCAGAAATTTTTGACATGGCAATTTTACACGTTAAAAATTACTGACGTGTTTAACTGCTACGTCAATAATTTCTGACATGGTAGTTTAACACATCAGTAGTTATTGACATGTAAAATTGTCACGTCAGAAATTTGCTGACGTGACAATTTCACACGTCAATAAAAATTTTCACCATGCCAAAATTTCTTGACTTGGCAATTTCACAGGTCAAAATTTCTTGACTTGTGAAATTGCCACGTCAGGAAATTATTGACCCACCAGTTTAACACGTCAATATTTTATGACGTGTGAAATTTCACAAGTCAATAAATAATGAGAGGTGAATAATTTTATTTAATAATTAATTAAATTTTATACAAACAATATAGTAATTCATAATTTATGAATTTAAGTTAAATTTTGTGCAAACTAATTAATTAATTAATTATATAATAATAATAATAATAATAATAATAAAATTATTATATAATGTGCACCGGATTATCGATCCTTGGGTTTTTTTTTTTTTTCTCTCTCTCTAATTAATTATTGTTCTCATTAGAATTAAATATATTGCATGTACATGCTACGAGCTATATAATTAATAAAGTTAAGTTAATTATATAATGATCATGATGCATGCATGCAATATGTTTCCCTCCATTAATATATTCTATTCCAAATAACTAATTATATAATTATTAAGTATATATATATAGACCTAGCTAGATATAGAGATCCTTTTGAAAATAACTATGGACTTGAAGAAATAATCATATACATATATGACATATTTAATCGATTACTTCGTTCTACAAATTAATTTAGTATATTCATCATTGATCACCCCACTATATGGGAATTGTTAAAAGATGGTTGGAAAATTGATTTTTAATTTATCAATTCTTTCTTTTTTTTAATTATTTTAATTTTACTTTAAATGTCATTATCCTACATTAAAGTAGTCTAATTGCTAGCTGCGCGTAGCTTGCATGATGAGAGAGGCATGCACTTATCTTATCAGTCAATGTCCTAAACATCTATTGGCGATGCCATACCATCTTATGAATTTGATAATATAAATACATTAGAGAGAAAATCATATAATTTTATGAACCTTAAGTACTGCATACCAGGCAATTTCCTAACTATATTATCATAGTTTTATTTAAAAGACAGTTCAAATATTAATAAAATTTGGTTTATTATACTAAATTATTCAAAGTTATATCAACCTTTTGCGTGTTAGAACCCCACAAGCTAGTTAAGTACCCACAATTAATTAAATCAAAAGAATTAGATTTCTTAATTTTCTCTAAGCCTCTACTTTTCTTAATATATTACTTTTCTTAGTGTATATATATATATATATATATATTACATTATAAAATATAAAAAAATTAAATTTAGTTATAACAAAATTTTAATTTATTTATTTTAATGTAATGTATTATATACATATATAAAGTAAATATTTAGAATAAATATTTAAATATATCAAATTTTTAAAAAAAATTATTGACGTGTTCTATAAGGCGAGCTAAACTAAAGTCACCAAGCTTGATGCAATGTGACTTA
>NC_081545.1:19912179-19918082 GCF_901000735.1 Corylus avellana | reverse complement strand
CTGTGAGACTATCACAAGAATCAAAGAAACCTTCTCAAATCAATAGATGTTGTCTATGAATTTAAGGAAAAGTAATGAAGAAACTCAACTCTTAGTATTCTTATTGAGAAAACCAAATAATAATCATAAGTTGTCTTTCTCTGGAGGCTATAAGCATATCTTTATAGCCCAAAACCCTAAACATAATAAAATGTGACATAAATACCCCAAAAACCCTAAACCTAATGAAATAACGAAATATTGATTCCCAAAACCCTAATCCTACTAAAACAAGGAAATAAAGACGGCTTGACCTAATTAAAACGTAGAATATAACATAAGCAGCTCCGTGTATGATCGATCGCAGGTACAAGGGCGATCGATCGCACAACCAGGGGCCTGGTACGCAAGTGTCTGGAAGTGAGCTCGATCGCAGGTACACGTGTGCTCGATCGTACTTCCAGGGGACCTACGATCTACCTCAGATATTGTTCTCAAGCCTTTGACCAGAGCATTTTGGTTGGCATACCAAAATATATATATGATTTTCACATTATGGGAATATCGTAAAATTAATGACTTATGGAAAAGAGCTAGAGGATTAAGTGGCAATATCCTTGGCCTTAATTCTGCTATGAAAGATTTTATGAAGGAATCACAAGTTATTATTTAGTCAAAGGAATTAATTGTTTTAAGCAAAAATGATTATTGGAGTGCAATCACAGTTATTTAGTAGAATTAATTGTGATTAAAATTTTATCGCGTAAGGAATATCGGGAGACATGATTAAGAAAATATTTAAGCCAATGATTATTTTTTCCTTTAGGTCCCTCACCAAGCTGATATATATGTTAACCATATAAAAGGCTCTCTTATTTATATTTGGGCTAAATGTTTTATTTAATTAAAACATGGGCTAGAGAAATTATTTAAAGTTGGACTTAGGATAAAACCCATGCACATTAAATAAAGCATAAAGGAATAAGACCATAAATTTATTTTTGGGCCTATGCACTGGACTGGAAGAGAAAGGGCCTAGGATTAAACCCTAGGCCCATGCTCCTAGGGAAAGGAGCCACATGGCCAGAGGGGTGGAGGCTAGGGAAAACCCAAGCCGCCCACTCTCCTTGTCCCAGTTGAACTATTCTTTTGCTAGTTGTCCCACATTGCTAGGATCTGAAATTTCTTTCCCCAGCTATGCCTATGAATAGAGAGAAGCCTAGGGTTCTGAAATCATTCAATCAAGTGTTCTCGATCATAGTTTTCAGAAACTCTCTGGAAACTATATTAGTTCTTTGTGTTAACTCACGAAGAAAAAAAGTTTAAGTTTTGAAGAGCCAACCAAGAGCCCACACTCTCTTGGTTATATTTAATCATTGGTGAGAAGATCTAGAGGTTATGATCTTTCACGTTCTTGAAGAACAAAAGAAAAGTTCTTTTGTCAAAAGCCATAGAAGTGGTCGTTGATCTTTGATGTAAGTCATTCTTGCTCTTGCTATTGTTAAATAGCAATCCGTTCTTTGTATGTTCTTCATAAAATTTTCTTGGGCATAGGAATACGATTCATTTCCGCTGCGCAAATGTTTGATTTGCATAGGTATTCCCACCAGATTCACAACCTCAAAATTCTATCATCAGCCTTAATCTAAGTTAAAATATTCTTAAACCTATTCTAAGGGCAAAATAGTCATTCTGTTGGACCATCGAACGTTTGGTACTCGTATCGAACGATTGATGTTTCCATCGAACGTTTGGTTGGTCTGATAGAATCTCAATTTCTAAAAGGGTCATAACTTTATCAAATCCAATATGATTTAAGGTTTGATTTTGTTTCTTATTAGAATTCTAAGCCGAAATATGACTTCCATACATGATACATATACATGTTCATCTATCAGTATGTAATTTCTAACTCATTACTAATCTTTCCATAAAGTAGCATCAAACTTGTAATCTCCAACTTGTAAGTTTAGATCTACTAACCCAACAACAAATCTGCCATAATACATCTCTAAAGTACATGGATCTACGTTAATCTTTCTTAATAGTTACTTAGTAATGCAAGACTATCAATATAACACATGCTTATTCATAACCCATACATTATCCAACATCAAACCTTTAAGATTCATCCTATAAAACTTAAACAACAAACTCATTAACCATATATGTACCTATATCACCCAAATCTCAAAGTAATAAATCTTTGAACCAATAATCAATAAAAATTTCAAGAAACTTATAGAGAACAATGTTAGGATCTTACCATTGAAGCTTTCCCTAAGCCTTCTTGCTCCATGCACACTCTCTTCATTTGTTTTCCATTCCAAAAATCCCGTATTCCCTTCAATTTCTATCTTTCTCTCTCTAAAGGCTGTTGGATTGTTCTTCGGGTTGGGGGGGGGTAATAGAATCCTAGTCCCGAAGCACCCTCTTTATAACTCAACAAGTGACATTTTTGTGTCCAACATGACCCGTTGAATGTTCCATGGTAAAATTGAACGTTCTCTATCAAATGTTCCCTAGTCTTCTTCGAACATTCGTTGACTTTTTATGTAGCTTTGACCAATGGTCCAATGTTCATTACAGGTCACAAAATTTCGCATGCAACCCAATTTCGGGAAGCTCTTTCTAAGATGCATGCCATGGTATCTATTAGAACAATTTTCTATCTAACAGTTTTTAGTATGGTGTGAACTGCGGTTCTTCAGGGTGTTTTTGATCTTCAATACATCCTTCGCGTTCCCACAATCGCTGCAAAATAACAAGAGCATCAAAAGATCCGCCGATGTCTATGTCGGAGAAACTCCGATGCCTAAGTCAGTTTCCGAGGGAAATAGTATGCTTCAGTGCATAAAATTTCAGTCTGCCCAATCTACAATAATTGAGCCCTATTCTATATTCTTGAGTATGAGAGTCTTTGATTTATACCTTGTGTAAGGGCCTATTTATAGGTTGAAGAGTTGAGGTAGACTTGAACTGGATCTTCTTATTTGAATTGATTTGAAAGTCCTAGAAGCTAGAGTGGGACCTAGGCGCTTTCTCCAATTTAGATCTTGAATACGACTTCTTTACCCAGATTCTCTCAATAGAACCACACCTAGATTATATCTCATGCTATTAATTAATAGCTATGTGGGCTGTCATTGGCCCTGAGGCTCAAATTCTGATGTGCTTGTAATGCAAAATCATTCCCAACAGTTACCCCCCAATTCCCTTATCTGAGGTACTTGGGTAGTAGGAGTTTTAGTCATAGTTCCTGGATGGCTCGGTATTTGGTCTTGTCTAAGACCTCCATCTTCCTCGGAGTGTATCTTGAGCTTCACAGTTAGAGCTCCTCATTTTTGTTCACGGCATCGCCTTGACTCCGAAGAGTACTCCACAACTCTCTTCTTTGACCAAGGATTAAAACTGATCCTCCCTTTAATGCTTGAGGGTTAAATCATAACTTCCTTTCAAAATATTTGAATCCGAGGATGAAAATCGACCCCTATTAACAAGTTGAATTCGGGGGTTAAAACCAAACCCCCCTTTGCAATATCTGAGGGTGAAAACCCGACCCTCTCTCTTTAAATCCAAGGGTGAAATCTGATCATATCTTCAAGACACCCGAGGGTGAAATCCGACCTTCTCTTCAAGTTACCCGGGGGTGCAATCCGGTGCTCTCTTCAAGTTACCCGAGGGTGCAATCCGGCCCTCTCTTCAAGTTACCTGAGGGTGAAATCTGACCCTCTCTTCAGGTTACCTGATGGTGCAATCCGGTCCTCTCTTCAAGTTACCCGAGGGTGAAATCCAGCGAACTCTCGAAGTTACCCGAGGGTGAAATTCAGCCCTCTCTCCAAGTTACTTGAGGGTGAAATCCGGTCCTCTCTCTAAGTTACCCAAGGGTGCAATCCAACCCTCTCTTCAAGTTACCCGAGGGTGCAGTCTAGCCCTCCCTTCAAGTTCACCAAGGGTACAATCTGGCCCTCTCTTCAATGCCTGTTTGACAAACTAAACTTTGAACCTGTAGAATAACCTTTAACAATGATTTATGAGTCTTTCAACAACCTAACCTTTGCTCCCCTTTGCCTCGAGGCGGCTCCTCATTTTTTGACCAGGTTGTTTCCATTACTTGTTTTTAGCCCGAAGTTGTCTCCTTGTTTTCGGGGTTTAGTCTTTTTGTTTTTTCCCATAGTTTTCTCCATGTCTTGTTTTAGAGGGTTGTCTATCTATTCAGTGTTTTAATCCAAGGTTTTCCCCATGTTTCCGGGATGAGTCTTCTTATTTTGCCCAAGGTTTTCTCCATGTCCTTGTTTTAAAGGATTGTGTCCCTATTCAGTGTTTTTATCCATGGTTTTCTCATTGTCTCCAACAATGCTCCTTTTTTTTTACCGGGATATCTCGCGTTAATTATTTTTAGCCCAAGGTTGTCTCCTTGTTTTTAACCGGTTTGTCTCTTGTTGAGTGTTTTTATCCAAGGTTTTCTCATTATCTTCGCTCCTTGTTTTTTACCGGGTTGTCTCCTGTTAATTGTTTTTATCCTAAGGTTGTCTCCTTGTCTCCTTATTTTTTATCAGCTTGTCTCTCGTTAATTGTTTTTAGCCCAATGTTGTCTCCTTATTTTTTACGAGATTGTCTCCCGTTAATTATTTTTAGTCCAAGGTTGTCTCCTTGTGTCATTATTTTTTACAGGGTTGTCTCCCGTTAATTGCTTTTATCCAAGATTTTCTCCTTGTCTCCGAGGACGCTCCTTGTTTTTTATCTGGTTGTCTCCTATTAATTTGTTTTTTATCCAAAGTTTTCTCCTTGTCTCTGAGGATGCTCCTTATTTTTACCGGGTTGTCTCTTGTTAATTGTTTTTAGCCCAAAGTTGTCTGCTTGTCTCCTTGTATTTATCGGGTTGTCTTTCGCTAATTATTTTAAGCCCAAAGTTGTCTGTGTGTCTCCTTTTTTTTACCGGGTTGTCTCTCGTTAATTGTTTTTAGCCCAAGGTTGTCGCATTGTTTGCTTGTTTATTACTGGATTGTCTCTCATTAATTGTTTTTAGCCCAATGTTGTCTGTTTGTCTAGTTTTTTGGTAGGCTGTCTCCCGTTAATTGTTTTTAGCCCAAGGTTGTCTCCTTGTCTCCTTTTTTTTACCGGGTTATCTCCCGTTAATTGTTTTTAGCCCATGGTTTTCTACTTATCTCCTTGTTTTTTACCGGGTTGTTTTTCGTTAATTGTTTTTACGAAGTTTGTCTCCTAGTCTACGTTTTTTTACTAGGTCGTTAATTGTTTTTATCCCAAGGTTTTCTCCTTGTCTCCTGTAAAAGAAAAGCATGTCCTCGAGCCAATAGTCAATTGACTAGCACCCTCCAACGTTCAAGTCCATATTAACGAAGAACAATAGCATAGTTGATGAAAATACATGTGAAGAGGAAAAAATACGTGGACATACTAATTTGCCATTCGCTGCCTATAGGTGATAGCGCCTTGCCTCTGTCCTTAATACCGAGTGTCTAACACGTGGTTTTGGTCTTACCCCTGAGTGTTTTTGAAGTTTGATGATTACAAGTTGTTGAGCTTTTGGATGCTCGGTGATAAGTGCCAAATATTCCATATTTGGACCCCTTTATTTACATTAGTTAATCCTTTAGTTGTGTCGTTATTTAATATTTTGTGTTAGTTTTGTGTTTTTAGTGTTTTGTAGGTTGTTGAAGAAAAACTACAGCTTTAAAGGAAAAAATGCAAAGTTTGGAAGAAAACATACTTTGAGAAGACCTAGATAATGTGGTTAAGTTTAACCAAATCCAAGAAAAAGGTTAAATCATATTAGATTGAATTAAATTTCAGATTGGATAAGATTTTGGATTGGATTCAAATTCATATTCTACACACATCTCAGTATTTTGACCATAATTTTCTATTCAAATATTGGATTGAAGTGATTCAAGCGGTATTGG
>NC_081545.1:19892754-19912079 GCF_901000735.1 Corylus avellana | reverse complement strand
CTTGAGATTATAAAAGCAATAGATTGGACTAACATGTCACAACTCCTAAATTTGCCTAACGCCATAAACTGATTAAAATAGCATTTAAGTTGTTAACTGCTGCAAGTTAACAAACAGAGATAAAAGAAGAGTCGACTTATGTTGCGTAATTGATGAGTTTGAACACATATCTGAGATGTATGAGTGTAGGTTTGTGATCACAGAATTTTGATCGCTTGAATGTGTGTTTATCACCCTGATAGATAATTTTTTTTTTAAAAAAAAAATTTAATTGTTAATTTTCATTTATGAAAAATGAATAACGTTTCCAATAGACGGTGCCAAACTGTTAGAACAATTTTCTGTCTAATAGTTTCCGGTATGGTGTGAACTACGCGTTTTTAGGGGCGTTCTTGATCTTCAATACGTCCTTTGCATTCCCACAATCACTGCAAAATAACGAGAGCGTCAAAAGATCTGCCGATGTCTATGCCGGAGAAACTCCGATGCCTAAGTCAGTTTCCGAGGGAAATTGTATGCTTCAGCGCATAAGATTCCAGTCTGCCCAATGTACAATAATTGAGCCCTATTATGTATTCTTGAGTATGAGAGTATGAGATTTATAACTTGTGTAGGGCCTATTTATAGTCTGAAGAGTTGAGGTAGATTTGAACTGGATCTTCTTCTTCTTATTTGAATTGGGAACTAGAATGAGACTTGGACTCTAACTTCAATTTAGATATTGAATAGGACTTCTTTACCCAGATTCTCTCAATAGAACCCCACTCGGATTATATCTCATGCTATTAATTATAACTCTGTGGGCCTTTCATTGGCCCTGAGGCCCAAGTTTGAGGGCTTGTAGTGCAAAATTATTCCCAATAGTATCCATTTCAAGATTTTTGGGTGTCTTATTGGGATTTGAAAATCAAATGTCTTCCCTCTTAAGATAGTGTTTCCAACTTGTATCGATCATTCGAATCAAACTTCGAACATTGTCAAAGACAAAATTCTTAAAAGTCCAAAATCTCACACTTTACAATTGAGAACCAACTTTAGCATCCTTAAGTTATAATTAGAGCGATTTGATGTTTGAGATATTACAAATATTAATCCTTAACCTAGCCATGTTCTTGAAGCGTGAAGAAGAAAAACAATTCAGCCCCTTGTCTAAAGTGAAGGCCAAATACCCGTTGTAAGTGCTTCTCGTAATTTTTTTTTATTGCATGATCTATCCATGTTCTCTTAATGTTTCCTTGGGGTTATCCCACTGTGCATATGATGTGCATAATCCCAACAACTATATCATTCAGATGATCATAGAAGCTAGTCATCGAATATATCATCCTCCGCCATTTTGATTTCCACAAACTTGGACATTAACATATGAAGTGTGGAGTTTTTTATGGTCTTTGTTCCTTCATGAGTCGCCTCTAAAATCTCTCATGCCTTCTTTGTAATTTCACACAAATAAATTCACTTGAAGTCTTCAGGCAATACTAGTCATGAATATGACATTCAATCCCTTATTGTTCCCATTACACTTATTGAGCTCATCCTTGGACGATGAGTCAACAGAAGTAATTGCCCTTTTCTATACAGTTCCAAATGTGTTCACGGTTCATTCAAGGACTTTAAGAAGAAAGCTCTCATGTGAACCTTCCAATAAGCATAAATATTTCCATCATAAGTATGGAAAGACGGATAGATTGTGGCTATGCCATGCCAACGAGGTTCGAGAATCACACTTGGGAGGTTAATTCAAATGGATTGAACCTTGCTCCAATTGCTATGACCCCAAACGAAATAGCGTACGACTGTCTTGAGAGTCGTTCAATCTTCACCTAGTCCAAACTTGTAGCAAATGACCTTGCGAACGAGGCTCTAAGGAGCTTCAAATAAATACATTCGTCTAGACTACTATCAACTGAGAGAGCAAAAGAGACACTCGAAGGCTTCTTCATTTTCCGAGACTCGTCCGGATGGCAACGACTAAGATACCAAACGAAGTCATTGGTTCTACACTATTTTGATGGATTTTGGCAATTATACCAAAGTACAAACTAGCCCACCAAATTTCACTTGCATACACTTGTTTTGGACATCAAATTTGCCAATTATACAACATAACACCTCAAAATCCAAAAGAAAAAAGAAGACATTTGTGTTTTCTTGAAACATGTCATTATAAATTTTGTGAAGATAAATATTACAAAAATCACCAAATACTATAAAAATGAAAACGCTAATAATAATATTTCAAAGAATATAATAAAATTTTGATGAGTATATATAGGTGTGAGATGCAAAAAAAAAGTTCAAGCTGCTTTTTCCTTCTTTCCTGCAAGAATCATTGAAATCTGGAGGCCTCTACTAAATGCTTGATTAAAGAGCAAGCGCGTTTGGAACTCTAATAGAAATGGAAACCAAGACAAAACGGCTATGGGCGTGAAGATTATCAGCCCCATTATGCATTCATATGCTCTTGCTAGCTCCTTTATTGACTCCCATAATTTTACCCCCTCCAACAATGGCCTGCATGCTTGCCCAATCTAAGGACAAGATAAAGAAAACATTGATTTGGTGAACTCACAATTTAGCAGTAAAACAAGTCCATGTCCATAATAAATAACTCTCTTAAAAAAAAAAAAAAAAGACAATAAAGCTCATGAGCTAATTTAAGAAATGTCATGTTCAAACACTTTCTCACAGTTCAAACCGGAAAATCACAACTTCAACAAATTTAAAATCTAAGAGTCTATCTTTAAAGTTAGGAAAGTGGAATAGGGAAACGCAGGGTGGAGTTTGCAACGTAGGAATCAATGGCTTCATATGACGTCAATAGTAGTAAACTAGTAATTAAAAACATTCTAGTGCTAGAAACAAGATGTGAATAATTTTCTAAGCCAAAGCAAGTAAATGAAAGAAAAAAGCAACATATGTTGTCACTAAAGATTATTCAGAATAATTCTCAAAGAAGCATTCCAAACTATGGAACATTCATTTGGAGATTTTTCTTGAACAATAGTGTAAGTGCAACAACCTTTATAACTCTAATTTGGATTTCATCTTCAACTAAATCAATGGTGATTTCAAAAAGGCAGGATGCTTTTAAGACAAATAGCATAGTTAAATTGAAAACTCACAAGAACAATAAGTTCTTTCTACTTTACGAAGATGCAATATTTTAAACTTACAAGAAGAAAGGCCCATCCTGTGGGTATGAAGGCAAGAATAGTAGCAAATAAATCTGATATAGTGAGTCCACATACAACAAATAAGACAGTCATGACAGACATGAAGCCAAGGAACAGAAGCGCATTGAGAATCCTGAACATGAGCTGAAAGTCGGTACCCAATCTTTGCCTACCCGTTGATACCATCTGATACCAGCATGGGGTGAATACAATTAGCAAAATACCAAATGAATATATATGCTTCTGGACTAAACAATACAAACATAAACGTCAAGGAAAAAGAGGAAGAGCAAGCAAAAAACAGAAAAAGAAAAGCTGGATACCTTGTATCTGTATAACAAAAGTCCTCAAGCACACTAGTTTCAACAATGATTAAACTAGAACAATTTCATTTAAATTTGCTTTGACTTAAATTTAGTGCATATCAATGGATTCCATTTGCATACCTTTAATAAAACAAGAGTAATCAGCATCACTAACCAAGAAAGGCCGTAAACCTATAAAGAAAATTGAAGTAAAAATCAAAAGGTTATAAGCTAGTACCACATATCTAAACGGACATTGACAGTCCAACAAGAGAATCACAATTCTTTGAAACTAAGAATTTTTACCAGCAAGCTCTTGCTGTGATGAGCAATATCAAGGTGGTAGAAAATTCCATACTGGTAAATAAAGAAGCGAAATGCAAGTATTATCTCCAGCACTCTTCCCCTGAAATCTGTGTATTTGATGTGTTCCTGTTCTTCATCCCACCATGATTCCCAACTGCGGTAAGGTGAAATCCCAACACCACCACGATTTCCCATCCACTTTTTCCAGTCTGTCCAATCATCTACTATCTTCTGCCAATCAAAACCGGATGGATTGAACACGAAAGGAGCAAACAGCCAAGAAGCAACAAGAAACCACATAGAGAAAGTGATGAACAAATAAAGATTTGAACTTCGATATGATTCCCCATAAACTTCATATACGATCAGTAGAATAAACAACTCCAACCCCTTCACAAAGTGACTTCGTGAGTACATCCTGTAGTTTTCAGCAAACTTTGCATGAAAAACAACAAATCTACGGCCAGTAGCTCGATATTTAGAACCTCCATGCAAAATTGTTTTTCCATAATAATGTGCTTTTGTTCCAAGTTGGAACGTAAAGAATACAGAAGCAAGTTGTAGTTGCATGATGATAAAATTGCCCAACGCAGTACGAAATCCTTTTTCCAGGCCTATTTCCATAACCATGGGTAGAACTAGCAATAAGCCCAATTGGACAACAGATTGGGTAGCCAAAGCCTCTTCAAGGGCCTTGCTCTGATGTATGCTTGGATTCGCAAGGATCTCTCTCTCAATTCCACTCATTACCATGTACACACGTCCATATAAAAATATGTATACAGTAAGCACAGTCATCTGAAACATCAAAATTCTGAAATCAGGCCATGAATGTAAACTTCTGCATTACACAAAAAGGAGTTTGTGGAAAAGCAATGTGTGCGAAATTGGAAGAGAACAAACGTTGCAGGCCTACCCTGTAGGCTGAAGTAACTAGTCGATCGTACCTAGCTGTCCACCCACCCATCTATATCACATATATATATTTTTTAATTATGTTCCTTTGCTTGGAAATATAGAGTAAACTCCTTACATCAATGCCTATCCACAAGTCCCAAGCCAGCATAATAGATACATTAAAATTAAGTCATGCTCTCTATGTACCTAATAATATCCATAATAAATCAATTCGACAGTTGGTGGGTTTGAATCTTATTAATTTTGGCTCAAATTTTTCTTCACTTAACTGGCCCACTAAACACAGAAGAAATAAAACTTAGATACAAAAAACAAAATAACATGTATAAATATTGGTCGGAGGACTTAAGAAGCAGTTGGAATTTGCATCAAGTTATTATGAGCTCCATTTTCTTTTGTAATATTAATGATTTATTAACATCTTAGATATATAGTAGTCAATTCAAAATTAAGGGTTCATTACCTACACGCCAATCAACATCACCCCATCTAATTCTTTAAAAGAATGTAAATATCAAACCCTTGATCACATGCAAACACATGAGATAAAATTTGCAAGCTGTCTCCAGCCATTTGTCCTTTGCTAGAGTTTTGAACTACATTGACATACTAAAAAGATATAGAGGAAATTAGTTTGGCTAACATACCATACTACTAAAGTAGAAACCCACTGTTGTAAAGTAAAATGACAACATCCGAAAGAAGTCAAATCGACGTCCAAGACGATAGACATCACGGCTGAGAGTTTGCTCTCCATTTCCATTTGCAACCTTAGCCTCAAAAAGGGATATTTGATTCATCCCAACATCACGCCCCTTGCCTACTTGAATGTACTCATGATGCTTTATAAATCCCCCACGCAGAGTTGAATTAAATCCTGTAGAGATCATTCCCGTATAAGTGAAAAGATAATACTAATTTATCAGTCATCTTCTGATGAACCAACAACTACCTGCAAATATATCCTCGCTTAAGTTGATTACTTTTGAAGCTTTGCTTATGCCACCTCTTGTTATGTGGAAGATTCTGTCAAATATATCAGGATGTCTATAGTGGAACCGTACCCTAAAAAAAGGATGGAACATTCAATTGACACTCAAAATACAATAGCAGAGAACAAATCTGTTGGCACTAAACCACAACTCGTGATTTGTGAACTTTGAACATACACTGACATATTGAATACAAATTATAATTGATAAGAGATATTAAGAGCAAAGTGTTACAAAGTATAGAAGAACATATATTTTATCAAGAGCAAAGTGTTTTAAAAGATACCAATATATTTAATCATTGTGGAGCGTAAAGGGTACGTCCCACTGAAGTTGAATAAGTCCATCATACTAGCTCTTGTCAAAGTGTGCGTAAAAACCAAAGAAATCTCGAAATTAGGTTTAATATTGACATATGGCCTAATTAGAGAACTCTATAAACAGTATATATGAAGTCTTATTTTTTGAATTTGTTGCGTTTTTTGAAGTTGTTAAATAGAAGACATTAGCCTAAGTTGTTTTCTATTTTTCTGATACTCTTGCATACTCCCCATTTAACATAGTGTTGCACCTTTTTTGCACTCCATTATTATATCATCTTATCACTTTTTTTTTTTTTTTTGATAAGTAACAGGTTGAACCCCAACTCAGTATTTTACCTCTCATTTTAGATAAAATATTTTATGCTTGGGCTTCACTTGTTGAAAAGGATTCACCATTTCCGTTTAAATAAAGCTTTTGGAACGATAAATGATTTAAATAATTGGGTAAAGTCCAGATACCCCTTTCAAATTATCACTCAATTGACAATGTACCCTACAAACTTTCAATTGTGACAATGTCTTTCCCAAACTACCAAAACATTGTCAATGTCCTCCTAAGTTAGCAAAAAGATAAAAATGCCCCTATGTATTTCTCAATAAGACAAAAATACCCCTATAAATTAAAAAAATTAATTTAAAAACAACAATTTTTTATAAAAAAAATATTTTTAAAACGAAAATTTTTAATTTTTTTTTAAAATGATTTTTTTTTTTAAAAAAAAAATGATTTTTTCTTTAAAGCAAGATTTTATTCAAAGAAACATTTTTAAAAAAAAAAAAAAAAACCCAAAATTTGTTTTAGAAATGAAAATTTTTATTTTCTTAAACGAAAATTGTTAATTTTTTTTAATACATAAATTTTTATTTTAAAAATTTATAAAAAAATATTTTTTATAACAAAAAAAAAAACAAAAAATTTTTAATTTTTTTTTCTTATACAATGGATATATTATTTTTTAAAAAAAATTTAAATATGCCACCCTTTGGATTTTTATTTTTATTTTTAGTTTTACATGTTTCTAGAAGTTTTAGTATTTTTTGTTTTTATTTTATTTAGGGTAGTTTCTTCATTGGGGGGAACATTGACAATTTTTGGCAGTTTGGGGGGGAAATTGTCATAATTAAAAGTTCGGGAGGGACATTATGAATTGAGTGGTAATTTGAGGGGGGTATGTGAACTTTTCCCTATATATTTTATGAGGCTTCAATTTCTTCAAGGTGAGAGTAAAAGAACGCCTTCGTGGGAATCCAGTGTCCGTTCCTTTTCTTTAATCTTAAACCATAGTCAGATGCACTCAGATCTCGTTCAATGCCCAAACAATCCATCAATATCTATGCTAGAATACCCTAAACCCACAATAAAACTTCACCCTAAGTTTATCAAAAAATAATCCAAATTAGTTTGTCCAAGGTCATTAATAGCCTCATAATAGTCCGAAACACGAGCCCTATCAAGATATGGACCAACAATGTACTCCAAGCAAATATTGACCTTAATACTTACCTATAAGCTTTAGCCCAAATGGTACTTCCTTTGTAGCAAGGTGGAGGGGAAGGTCAGGGCTTCAAGTCCTACAGATTGTGTGTAACTTATCAATCAGAAAAAACAAACCTTAACACTTGTTTCGAGGCAAGTAACCATGAAGATTGATCTTTCATCTATTAAGACCATAAACTTACGGGTATTTTTTGCTAATGTATTATTCAAGTGTTTTTTGTTTTTTGTTTGAAAAACACCACTTTTCTCAAACACATTAATAAACAATTCAAAATACAAAACACTTTTTTATAAAACATTCTACATCTTGTAGGAATATTTTGACAAAGTATGTGCTTAATTTTTGCGGGGGTAAGAGTTGTCTTATCATATAAATTTTTTTTTAAGAAATTAAAAATATATATTATTATTATTACAAATTTTTACTTTATATTGAGTCAGCTCTACTTCTATATTGGTTTTTTTTTTCAAAATAAGCATGTATAATCAACAAAAAAACATTTTTTTTTTTCAAATGTTAACCCCACTAGAAAACACTTCTCACATTTATGTCACATCACAACACTTTTTCAAACAAAAAAAAAAAAAAATCGCCAAATACATTAACAAACATATCATATATATTCTCTTAAATCTTACAACATCTATAATGATCGTAGACTGCCTCAAACACTAATGTGAAGGCCATCATACATCAATAAGTTTAAAACTTGGGACGAATGGATAAAATGAAGGCAACTTAATTAGAACTGTCGAGGATGTCCTATGTTCAAAACGTTCAGGAAAAAAAAAGAAAAAAAAAAAAGTTTTATTTTCACCTTTTAAGCTTATTATTATAATTAAATGTTTCGTTTTTATGATATAAGGTTTAAGGTTAGAATGTTAAGCATTCTATCAGACCAAAAAGAATTGTGAAGCATTCACTTTTGAAACATTCTCTTTTCCCTTCTTCATTCTGGTCGGTCGAAGTAATTGTCTTTTTTTATAGTCTTAGGAATATAAAACCATATGCAATCGTCATTATTATTGAAAAACTTTTCAATATCTTTCCCTATTGGTATTGCTTGCATAGATACACACATCAAATCCACAAATGATGTTTTCTTTGTTGGTAGGTTACACGCATATGATTTTGAACCCATAATCTCACCTTTCATCCTCTTCTTATGAGGAAAGAAGTGCTATTTGATACAAAAACTTCCAGAAGCAATTTTCTCTCTAGCTTCTAGAGGAGAAGAAAACCAAACCCCAAGCCTCTGACAGTCTGTGGGGGAATTCTGTACGTAGAGAATGGCCGATGATCTTACAAAGATGTGGGGGAGTTTCTCACTATCTGACGAGGAAGGTACGGAGATGGAGATTCAGCCCCGTTCTATGATTCACTCTGTGAATCGGGGCCAATCGTGTTTGGTGGGCAAGCTGGTGTCCGAGAGATTGGTGAGCAAGGAAATAATCAAATCGAAAATAATCAAGGGGTGGAGACCGACAGGTTCTTTATCATTTAAGGTTTTGGGAGATAACCTGTTCCTGATTGAATTTGAGCACTCATGGGACAAATCACGGGTATTGGAGGGGAGACCTTGGATCTTCGAAGGGAGCTTATTTGCGGTGGAAGATTTTGATGGAGTGACGCCACCTGCGGAGATTGAATTTGACAAAGTAGCCTTCTGGGTGAGGATGATTAACTTGCCTCTTGCATGCATGTGTAAGGAGGTGGGTTTGCAGATTGGAGCATCGGTGGGAAGTGTGGAAGAAGTGGACACAGACGAACAGGATATCGGGTGGGGTGATTATCTCCGAGTCAGAATTCGGATTGATCTTAAAAAACCGTTGTCCCGGGGAAGACTATTGAAGGTGCAGGGGAGATCAATCAGAGTTGTTTTTCAGTATGAACGTCTTCCCATTTATTGTTTTCATTGTGGATGTATCAGTCATGGGAAGGCAGGATGTCTGAATAGGAAGTCATCAGTTGGAGGAGGAAGTACCGACTACGGGCCTTAGCTGCGAGCAGAATCGCCCTCACGACGTCGAGACAGAGAACGACATAGTCGAGGAGGATGGGGAGAATATGGGGGGGGGTCGTTACCGAGCTACGGAGAGGAGTTTTCATAATAGAGATGTGAGAGGGGAAGGGAGAAACGAAGGGAGTACCAACTGGGGTGTTTCCGGCAGCCATGGTTTCAACGACGAAGGTGAACAGTCAAGCGGCGGTGAAAACTGGCAGAGGTTTTCCCGTCTGTTTCCGGAGGAAGGAGCCGTTACGGGAAGAGAAAATCTGGGCAAGAAATCCGGAATGAAGGGAGGATTTTCGGGAGAGAATCACGTCAATAATATCCCAACCCCTCTTTATGAAACGCCAACGGAAGAGGAGAGAAATAAAGAGGGAGATTGTGTCTTTAAGATGGCAGCTGGGGGCGATCTCTCTAGCGCTTCAAAGTGTCAGTCAGGGACATATGTGGCAAGCGGGAATAATGCAAGTAATAAAGAGGGGGAGCAGAGGGAGTCCACGCGGATGAATCAGCCAATGAAGAGTGTAGAAAGGGATGGTAGCAAAGTAAGTGGGCCTGTTGGGCTTACTAATAGGGACAAAACAGAAGCTGTTTGCATGCAATCCCATGCTAAAGGTAAGGAGTCTGTTCTTACGTGGAAAAGAAAAGCAAGGGCAAATTCAGACCAGCCCAAGTCTTTCTTTGCCCAAAATCAGCCTGAAACGCGCAAAAGACAGACAATAGAAGTAAACTTAGATGGTGGGACTTCCGGCTTGAAGAGAGGAAGAAGGAGTGGACCGAAGAGGGAGTTGCAGAAAAATTCGGATAACAATGTCATTGGTTCGGGATTGGCGGATGCTGTTCCACAGCACTGCCGACCGCAATGACCACTCTAAGTTGGAACTGCCAGGGGCTTGGGAACCCTCGGACAGTTCGTGAACTTTGCCGGTTATGCAAAGTTAAGAGACCCAACCTGGTTTTCCTCATGGAGACCAAGGTATGTCGAGAAAAAATGGAGAAAATCAGAAACAAGGTGGGTTTTCGAAATTGTTTTGTTGTGGAGTGTGTGGGCCGAAGTGGAGGATTAGCCCTTTTATGGAAGGAGGATTTGGATCTTAAAATCCAAAATTACAGTCAAAGACATATAAACGCGATTATTACACCGAAGAATGGGGGGGAATGTTGGAAATTAACGGGCTTTTACGGAAATCCAGAGTCCCATAAAAGACATGAAGCATGGGCACTTTTGCGACATTTAGCTGGTTTTGGGCCTAAGCCGTGGATTTGTTTCGGTGATTTTAACGAGATTACGGAAAGGGCTGAAAAAAGGGGAGGAAATAATCAGGCAATGGGTCAAATGGAGGCTTTCCGGAATACACTCTCTTATTGTGGTTTGTCGGACCTTGGGTGCAAAGGGGGGTGCTTTACTTGGAATAATGGGCAAGAGGGAGAATCTTTTATTCAAGCTAGGTTGGATAGGGTGACTGCAAATGCTGAATGGTGTGAACTCTACTCGGCTGTAAATATTTCATGTGAAGCTGTGATTAATTCAGACCATGTGCCTCTTGTGTTTTCATACAATAGATTTGGCCAGAATGGGAGAAGGGCAAAATTGTTCAGATATGAGGCTCATTGGGCAAAGGAGAAAGGGTCAAAAGAAGTGGTTCGTAAGGCCTGGAAGAGAAAATTCAGACATGAAGCCATGTGGAGAAATATCAAGTGCAAACTTGACTTGTGCTCATCCGGACTGTTCCAGTGGAGAAAGAAGGAAATAGGGAGTGCAGAGGCAGAATTGGCTTCCAAAACTAAACAACTAAAAGAGCTTCAGCATGGGTCCAGGATAGTGGAGAAAGAAAAAATTATGGGCATACAAAAAGAGCTGCAATTATTACTTGAAAAAGAAGAAATCAAATGGAAACAAAAATCAAAGGAAGCATGGCTTAAGGAAGGAGACAAAAATACAAAATTTTTTCATGCAAGCGCAACTCAAAAAAAACAACGGAATTCCATTGAGAGTATTTTTGATGAGCAGGGGCAGTTCTGGGAGTCTAAAGATGATGTGGAGCAAGCTTTTACTAATTATTTCCAATCTTTATTCCGTTCAGAAGCTGAAACAGTTCCAGACCCATGTTTGGCAGCTCTTGAGTGCTGTGTGTCTCCTGAAATGAATGATGAACTGATGAAGGAATTTTCTGTGGAAGAGGTATCTTTAGCCCTGAAACAAATGTCTCCATTCTAAGCCCCTGGCCCTGATGGTTTCTCTGCGGGTTTCTATCTTGACAACTGGGAGGTAGTGGGTGAGGAGGTATGTCAGTCTATATTAACAATTCTTAATTCGGGTGTTATTGCAAGGGAGCTTAATTTTACATATATAGCACTTATACCTAAAACTCCTAATCCTACAAGGGTGACGGAGTTTAGGCCCATAAGTTTGTGTAATGTCTTTTATAAGATTATATCAAAAGTCCTTGCCAATAGACTTAAGGTGCTTTTGCCTAATCTGATTTCTATGAATCAAAGCGCCTTTATTCCGGGAAAGTTGATCACGGATAATATTTTGGCTGCTTACGAGACGTTGCATTCTATGCACACTCGTATGTGGGGTAAGGAGGGGTACATGGCCATAAAATTAGACATGAGTAAAGCGTATGATCGGGTGGAATGAGATTTTTTGGAAGCGATTATGAGAAGAATGGGTTTCACTAAGAGGTGGATTAATCTCATAATGATGTGTGTTCGTTCGGTTATTTATGCTATTTTGGTGAATGGCAATCCTGTGGGCCATATCTCCCCTTCACGGGGGTTAAGGCAAGGAGATCCTATCTCACCCTACCTATTTTTACTTTGTGCGGAGGCTTTGAGCTCTCTTCTTACTAAGGCGGAGAAAAATGGGTATATTGATGGGGTGCCTACTTCCAAACGAGGCCTAAGATCAATCTTTTTTTTTTTGCGGATGATAGTTTATTGTTTTGCAGGGCTGATGTGAAGCATTGGAATCGGATAACAAAAGTCTTGGATATTTATGCTCGTGCCTCAGGCCAAAGGTTGAATAAGGAGAAAACCGCTTTATTTTTTAGCAGAAACACCGCGGATCATGTGAAGAGGAAAATTCTAGAAGTAGCAGGACTTCCCGAATCACCTGAATTGGTCGGAAAATCCAAAATGGCGGAATTCCAAAGCATCAAGACCCGGGTGTGGAAGAGATTGCAAGATTGGAAATTAAATTTCCTCTCCCAAGCTGGCAAGGAGATTTTATTAAAGGCGGTGATTCAAGCAATACCGACATATAGCATGAGCGTTTTCCTACTACCGAAGGCTCTATGTAATGATATAAATTCTATGATGAAGAAGTTTTGGTGGGGTAACAAATCAAATGAGAAACGCATCCATTGGATGAGTTGGGAGAAGCTAGGAGTGGCTAAATCACATGGTGGTATGGGGTTCCGGGATCTCATTTTTTTCAATCAAGCTCTCTTGGCAAAGCAATGTTGGCGGCTATGGATAAATCCGGATAGCTTGACGGCGCAAATACTAAAAGCAAAGTACTATTCCGATTGTACAATATTGGAGGCGCAATTGGGGCATAAACCTTCCTTCGCTTGGCGAAGCATACAAGGGGCATGCAAAGTAATAAATGATGGGTTGATATGGAGAATTGGGGACGGTTCCAAAGTTCGGATATGGGGTGATAAATGGATTCGCAATCCATCCACTTTTATGGTGAAATCACTGCCAAAATTGTTGGATTTGGGAGCAAAAGTGAAAGAGCTTATTGACTATGAGGGACAGATCTGGAATTTAACTTTGCTAAGAGAATTATTCAATGTAGAGGATCAGTTGGCCATTCAAGAGGTCCCATTCAGTTGCCTAAATCAGCCGGATAAATTGGTATGGAGAGGGACTCAAAATGGAAAATTCTCGGTAAGAAGTGCTTATCATATGTTAAAAGAGCAAGAGAGTGGACTACAACCTGAGAGCTCAAGTAGAAAGGGGCAAAAAGATTTATGGCAGGGAATCTGGAAAATGCAGGCTCCAAATGTGGTTAAAAATTTTATGTGGCGGGCATGTCAAAACCTTTTACCGACTAAAGATAATCTATTGCGGAAAAGGGTTATTGAGGACCCCATATGTCCCATTTGCAGTTTGGAGGCTGAAACTACGTCCCATGCTTTGTGGGAATGTCCGGCGTCGAGAGATGTATGGGGAGCTAGCCACAAGGTCTTCCAAAAGAGTAGCTCTACAGGGCCAGATTTTCTCCAGGTAGCAGGGGATTTGTATGCAAAGGGGGGATAGAAATTCTGTGCTTGTTCTCAGTGATATCGAGAAGCATTTGGCAAAGACGAAATGCTCTGATTTTTGAGGGCACTTTCGTCCACCCAGATTCTGTGGTTAGAAACGCTGAACAGGCAGTGCATGATTATGAGCAAGCAAATCAGCTTGAACACCAGCAAAATGTGCCCAATACGCAAAGTCAAGTTCAGTGGACCAAACCGGAAACAGGGTGGATTAAAGTAAATGTGGATGCAGCTTTGAATAAAAAAGGAGTGATGGGCTTCGGTCTAGCCATGCGTGATCAAGAAGGAATACTCTTAGCTGCAAAATGCATCAGAAAAAGGGGCTTATGGGATCCAGTTGTGGCTGAGGCTTTGGCATTCTACCACGGGACTGTATTTGGGAGAGAGAAAGGAGTGCAGCATATTATTATCAAAGGTGATGCAAAGCAAATTACTGATGCTATCCACGAGAAGGGGCTGAACACTAGTAAGGTGGGACACCTGATTGATGATGTCAAGCTAAATTTAAATAAATTTTCTAGGTGGCAAGTTAAGCATGTACATCGTGAGGGGAATAGGGTGGCTCATGGCTTAGCACGATTGGCCCTTCAACAGGTCAATGATACTGAATGGAGTGAGAAGTGTCCATCTTGTATCAGAGATATTATATTGACAGAGCAATTGCTCTGTCAATGATCCATTTTATGAAAGATTATCAAAAAAAAAAAAAAAAAAAGACGTGCTATTTGAACTACAACTTAAATCAAATGCACCAATAATGTTATCATAATCATAGGGGAATAAATCTATTTTCATATTTATCTTGGGTTGAGTAAAGTGATATATATATATATGCAATTTCTATAGATGTTGCTTCATCTAAACTTGCCATATACCTATTTGTAACTGAATTTTTCTTTTAGGGTAGCTTTAATTTGTTTCATTTTAACCTTGAAGTCAAGAACTATAAAAGATGTTTTGTTCTCTTTAGAGTTTGGAGCAATCTTCATTTAAGAGCAAAAAAGTAACTAAGAATGTTGCTTTTTATATCGGAAAGAATATTAAAAATAAAAATAAAAAAAGAAAGAGAAAAACTCTCATATGCAGTTGGGGGAAAAAATAGAGAAAGAAAAAGAACATATACAAAACATAGTTAAAGAGCAATTTAAAATATAGGAGAAAATCCACTTTACCCTCCTGGAGTTTTAGAAGTTTTTCAATTTGAACGTCAAAGTTTAAAAATTGGTAATGTATCCCCCTAATATTTCAAAAAATTTCAATTTAAACTTTCCGTTACTAATTTCCGTTAAATTGGACGGAAAGTAAAAAAAAAAAAAAAAAAAAAGCCTGAGGGTAATTACGTAATTTCATAGATTTCCTTCCAAATTGACTGAAATTAATAACAGAAGGTTTAAATTAAAATTTTTTGAAACATTAGGGAGTACATTACCAATTTTTAAACTTTGAGGTTCAAATTGAAAAACTCTTAAAACTACAGGGGTGGTAAAGTGAATTTTTCCTTAAAATATATACATATTAGACATAAGCACCCGTCGATTTTGATGAAAATTTCACGCTTACCTAAGAGTATTTGCCAAAACTCGTTGCCCAATAGTAACAAAACTGTTCTCTTGATTGGACATGAACCATGCAAGTGATGAAACACTGTAAAATACAAGGGTAAAAGATAAGCATACATACTAAAAAAAAAAGAAAAAAGTTTCTCTGCGGAATGCCATTAACACTCATTAAGATCCAATTTATAATCAATGACATAACTAACCTTCCAGTGAATATATGCTCCCTCAGACCCAATATTGTGGGTTTCCGATGACCATGTTGATGGTCTAAGAATTCCTTCAGTACATTTCTCATTTTAAAAGCTTCTTCAAAGTAATTATCCTTGACAAAAGGAAGAAAAAAGACGGTAAGAAAACACAGTAAGTTACTTCATAACATATCATCAAATAATGAAGAATGGAAGCGACCTGATTCATGTCTATTGTTTGCAGGGCTTCTCCTCGAGTAAAGATAATGGCATGATTTTGATTTTCAGATTTTCCTTCACCAATATCTCCTGGATGACCGGGAAGCCTGATGCGGTATACTTCCTATAAAGGAAAGAAAAAAGATACGAATTGGTATTACATAGGCACATTATTTAAATATTCAGGATACATAGGTGGAATGCAAAATGAAAGCTTCACTTTTAGCATTAAAAACAAAAATTATGTCGACAAGTAAATCCCTCTCTCTGGCTTGCTAGCTAAGAGTTCAATTAGACCAGGTATGATAAAAATGAGTTCCCTATTCACACACTCCGTACTCCGTCTGTGAACAGTACTCAGCACTCCGTCCGTGAACAATGCTCCGTACTCCGTCCTTGGACAGTACCCCGCACTCCGTCCGTGAACAGTGCTCCATACTCCGTCCTTGGACAGTACCCCGCACTCCGTCCGTGAACAGTGCTCTATACTTCGTCCTTTGACAGTACCCAGCACTCCATCCATGAATAATGCACCATACTCCATCCTTGGACAGTACCACGCACTTTGTCCGTGAATAGTGCTTCGTACTTCGTCCTTGAACAGTACCCCGCACTCTGTCCGTGAAAAGTGCTCCGTACTCTGTCAGTGGACAGTAATCCCGCATTCCGTCCATGAACAGTGCCATGTACTCCATCCATGAACAGTACTTACTGTGAACAGTGCTCCCATGAATAGTACTCCGATGAACAGTACTTCTAATGAATAGTGTCCGTTCTGATGAACAGTGTTTGCCCGCCGATGAACAGTGATCCAACGAACAATATTCCACAAACTGGGTGAAAAACGCTATGCCGACTCCAAAAACTTGTTTATCACAATTTATGCGGAATTAATATTATGAAGCAATAAACAATTCAATCACCCAAAATATATAAAGCAATAAAAAGGCAGACACAATATTTTGGTTACGAAGAGGAAACCTTTTAGAAAACGTTCTAAAAGTAAAACCTCTCGGGGCAGCCAAACCCAGGAAATCACTATCAAAAGATTATCTAGAGATTACAGACACTAGGAACACTTACAACCCTTTGCAAGACCTTGGCTCTGTAAGATCGACAAGCCTACAACTCGTCTCCTTGCTCACAATCTTCTTCAACGTGATTCTCCTTTACCGGACCCTTCCGATAGACTTCTCAACCGTAGATTTATCAAAGGAATAATTAAAACTCTAAGAGATTCAATTTAACGCTCACCACATATGATCTCTCTTAGCACAGCCTCCGACGAACTCTCTGGGGGTGAAAATTCGTACTTCTATCTTCTATAATGATGTATATATACCCCCGACAAAACCCTAGACTTAAACCACTTAAAATCACGTTTTTGGGCCTCAAACTTACGGGGTGTCCGGACATGTTAATGGGCTGTCCGGACACGGCTTTGCGGAGCAAAATTTGAGTTTCTGGAAATGAGGTCCGGACCCGGGGAAGGCATGTCCGGACATGGGTGAAACAGCATTCTGGAAATGCTGTCCAGTCTTGATCAACAGCCCCGATCGATGGGCGTTTGTGGTCCGATTGAGCTGAAATTTTGCAGGGACGTTCATAACACATGAATCTACATTATGAACGGTGGAGATTGGATTCTGAGTATTCTATATCAGTGTTTGAGCTCGTGAACAGTAGCCTCTGCATTTTGGAACTGAATTAAGCCAACACAAGAACTAACAAACTCCCCCTTTGGCAATTCAGTGACAAAACCAAAATGCCGAGCCAATCCCATCATCTCCCCATATTTACTCCCCCTTTTTGTCACAGAATGACAAAAGGTCTTCATATTTCCTGAAACACTTCACAAAATATATTAAGGCATATGTGGAACAGGAATACAGAAATAAAACTCATGATCACAAAAAAAATGACGTAGAATGCAAGATCATGAACACACATCACCAAAAACTCACCCTCAACATATGACTCAATAATCAACAAGAAGCTAAAAAATGCGAAACATGTTTCTCCCCCTCAAAAGTCAAATGAACACAAATGATAACACATTAATGACTCATGTATTGCACAATGAATATCCCAAACATGCTCCAAATATGCAAAACATACATGATACTAGAAATGGCTAGAAACTCATATTGCTTAACCTAAGCCAAGAAAATGTTTCATTCAACCCATGCTTGTGTGGTGTGTGGGTAAGCCATCCAAAGAGAAAAATTTTCAACTTACAAAATGAGGAGAAAGTTTCACCACCATGAGGTTTTGACAAGTATATCAAATCAAAAGTCAAACCTTATCATACTAGGACCTAGCCACTCTCATCCTATACAATTCTCTTTGTAAAATATTTTGCACAAGTTTGACACAGTGAAATAAATTCCTTTTGGAATATGATCTTTTGATTTTATTTGTTTCACTATTTTGTTTATTTTTCTCTTTGAGAAAGTGTCCTTAAACTTTTGGTGCTTACCACAAAAGAGAAAGCAGGAATTTTTAAGCCCTAGGTTCAACTAGCATATGATCAATTTGAAAAATATTACTAGTCAAAAACCTCATATGGTTACCTAACAGACCTCACAAATAAAGTGAAACACAACCTCAATTTAAGCTTAAATGTGCACAAAAGATAAAGCATAGGCAAAATGTACCACATAAGCTCAGGCTTTAGGTAACCACAAAAACAAGTCCATTGACACAAATTTTCATCTCATGCATATTAAGAACATTATAAGACGTAAGGAATTAAATCCATAAAAAGCAACATGAGAAATTAATGGATTATCTAGGTGCATAAGACAAAATAAAGAAAAGAAAAAAAACAACCAAAGTAAAATATTTTTGTCTTTTTGTTATTTTTCACAAAAGAAATGCACACAAACAAAATACAATTTCAAAACAAAATAAAACAAAAATGCAATGAAAAATGAAAAACAACATGCTCTAGGATATACAAAGATATGCAAGAAAAACAATCCTAGACATGTGGGTGACTCACCTAACATAAGGTGAGATCATCACCACTCCCCCTCAAGGGGTGAATGGTATCATCCTTCCTAACCCAAACTTGAGAAATCTTAGGTCTAGACTTATGACTTTGCTTAAACTTATCTAGCCTAGATAGCACTTCTCTCATCATTATGACCAAACCCTCACTTTCTTTCCTAGAATAGGAATTTTTATTTATATGCACATGAGGTTTCAAATTAAAACAGTGAGGACGAATGTGACCAACTTTTCCACAATGATGACAAGTAGGGATAAACCTTTTAGGAGGTAGATTCCTAGGAGGATGGACGACTCTATATTTAGGGTAAGATACATAAGGTTCAATATGAATTTTCTTAACTTTCTTACCTTGTGAGGTCGAGGCAGCTGCTATTTTTCTTTTAACCACAGAATCTTCTACTTTTTCTGATTTAACAAATATTATCTCGGAAGTATAATCATTGTTAGAAGACAAAGCAACATGACAATCAAAACTTAACTCAGATTTATCACAATCAGAATTCTGAGTATGTAACATATTCTCAAGGGAATTGCTAGAGAATT
>NC_081545.1:19879840-19892654 GCF_901000735.1 Corylus avellana | reverse complement strand
ACAGCTTATCTTCACTTCCTCTTCTTACTCAAACTGAGTGCAACACCTAGAGAAAGACATCCACCTCTCAATCATGCGCCATTATAGAAAGTTCACATTCCACTGGTTAGAACAACCCAAAAACTCCAAGTGAGCCTCAACAAAGGCATACTTTGTACGAGCAATACCAAATAAAACTGAAAAGGCTAACTTTAGATCCAAATCCCCACACCATTGATCATGCCAAAATCTAATCTTAGATTCATCTCCCACCTCAAATCTAGTATAACACGAAATTTTTAAGCCTTTCTAATATTCTTCCATAACCCCATCCAAAATGCTCCAGAAGGCTCAAGAGAAGGCTACCCACCACATGAATTGCCAAATTCAGATTCCACAGTAACTCTCCACCAAGACTCTCTCAAGCCCATAGAGCCACAACCATTTACCTAAGAGACCACAATTGAACACCATCAAGTTCCTAATACCCAACTCTTCCTTAGAGATTGGTGAACAAACCTTGGACCAACTCAGCAAGTGATATTAGACCTATAAGAAATCATGCTGGAGCATCTTAAATGGTTTGAGTAGGCAGTGTGTTTTGAGTTGATTTCAAGAATGATCTTTAATTTCCAATGGCAAAAATGATGGTTTTGGTGGCTGCAAGTGGTGGCTGTCAAAAACACTATATGGAAAGTCGTTTAATGGCTAAGGGAAGAACAACATGTCATGCAACACAGGGCCAAACGATTGGTTGTTCAAATGGAAGCGCAATGCAAGATCAGATGAAAGCTCCACATAAAAAATGACACATGGGAACTAAATCGAACTGCCTAATGGAAAAAGTGTAGTTAGATGCCAAAGGGTGTTTACAGTAAAGAATAAGGTTGGTGCTTGTGCGGAAGGATATAAGGTCAAACTGGTTGCAATAGATTTTACACAAACCTATGGAATAAATTATGAGGAAACGTTTGCTACGGTAGCAAAGATGAACTCAACCCAACCACTACTTTCTTTGGTAGAAAACTTTGGTTGGCCACTTTAGCAACTTGATGTAAAAAAAGCATTTTTCTTTTATTAAGTAATGTAATGCAATTCAAAAAGCATAAAGGGGCACAACCCTAGTTCATAGGAAGTATAAAAGAAAATGCCTAACTAGAAGAAGAAAAAAAAAATAAAAAATCATTAAAACTAATCACCAAGGGAGCTAAAAACACAGTTGTCCAAGTAAAATGAGAAAAAAAAAAAAAAAAGCTCATGAGCTCCTCCAGTGTATTTTCTTGGTTCTCGAAATTTCTATCATTTTGTTCCCTCAACAAGCACCACATAAGGCATGAAGGCACCATTTTCCACACGACAGCACTCTGAGGGAAACTACCCATCCACCAACAAGCAAAACTATCGACCACCAGATTAGGCATAACCCAGGACATCCCAAAGGGACTAAAGATAGCATTCCATAAGGCACAAGCAACCTCACAAAGGAGAAGAAGGTAGTCCACGAACTCCCTATTCTATTTGCACAAGCAGCACCTATCGACCACAATGACATGCCTCTTCCTAAGATTGTCCATGGTAAGACTCTTCCCTAAAACATCCAACCAAGCGAAAAAAACAAAGTCACTTTCAAAGGAACCTTGGTCCGCCAAATCCTCTTCCAGGGGAAAGGAAGATCATCTTTACAAGCAAGGATCTTGTAAAAGGAGCTAACATCAAACTTCCCTTTATGAGACGAGGCACACCAAAGCTTGTCTTCCCCTTCCCTTCTTACACTATGGGAATACAACAAGGTGTAGAAGGAAGCCAAGACATCCACCTCCCGATCATGAGTTGTACGAATAAAGCTAAAATTTCACTGAAGGGATCCACTAGTGAAGTCCAAATTAACTGCAACCGACGCATCATTCAGACGAGCAATGTTATACAAATCCGGGAAAGGATCCTCGAAGTAAGGAGCGATTCCCAGGTAGTGACGGGACACATCAAAAGAGAATACGAAGCACGGGGTGAAAAGATGAAGCAATATCTTTACGCCCCCTGCTTCGTCTTCGAACAGACGGTGATCATTAAAATACCGCTGGAAGATAATACTTAGGCGGATCCATTGGCTCGACTCAAATCCGAGACAAAGGAAGATATCGAAGCTTCTGACTGGGTGGTCTAGGACCTAACTGAACCCTCAATAGCGAAAACGGAAGAAGTCATCAATATTAAGGAGAACCCAGAAGACTAGGGATGGATGAAGGAGATTGTAGACTACCTAAAGGAAGGGAAACTCCCTGAAGATAAGAAGCTGGCATGCAAAACTACGGATGAGATCGACTAGGTATACCCTGATTGAAAATGTTCTCTACAAAAGGGGCTATACCATGCCCCTACTAAAATGTATATCCGGTCGGGAAGCGAAATACATGCTGCAGGAGATACATAAGGGAGTATGTGGAAGCCACTCCGGGAGTCGCATGTTGGCTCACAAGGCGGGTTAGAGCCGGGTATTTCTATGAAATAGTGAAACACTGCGACAAATGCCAGAGGTTCGACAAAGTCACTACTAATCTCCCGGAAGAATTAAGCCCAGACTCATCACTGTGGCCTTTTGCGCAGTGCGGAGTTGATATCGTGGGACCCTTGCCCATTGGAAAGGGAGGTCGCAAATTCACGGTGGTTGCAATCGACTATTTGACGAAGTGGGCCGAAGCCGAAGCCCTAGCTACAATCACAACTGGGCATATTAAAAGTTTCCTTTGGAAGTCAGTGATTTGTCGCTATGGGATTCCCCACGCGAAAAAAAGTTGCACATGCGAAACTATTTCTCCTCGTCGGGACACCCTCAGACGAATGGGTAGATGGAAGCGACCAACAAGACTCTGATGAAGACCTTGAAGAAGAGGCTAGAAGACAGAAAGGGAGCTTCGGTGGAGTTCCTACCGGAGGTACTCTGGTCATATAGGACTATCGAGAGAACACCCACGGGAGAAACCCCTTTCGCCTTAGCCTTCGAAACAAAGGCAGTCATTCCAGTTGAAGTTGGGTCTGTTTGTTTCAAATTTTAGACCTATAACCCAAGGTTGAACGATGAAGGCATGGGACTGAACCTGGATCTACTGCAAGAGAAGCAGGATACGGCGGGAGGCACTATGGCCGCCTACCAGCGCAACATGGCCAAATACGTCAAGAAGAAAGTCAAGTACCGGGAGTTCAAACCAAGGGACTGGTACTTCGAAAGCTCACGATAGCCACTACAGACCCGACGGAAGGCAAGTTGGGACCAACATGGGAAGGGCCTTACCGAGTCATACAGAGTCACCGACAAGGAGCATACTACTTGCAGGCCAAAGACGGGAGACCACTGCCCAGACCTTAGAATGCGGAGCACTTGAAAAAGTATTACCAATGAGAAACAATTAGACTCTTTTTATATTTTTGCCTTTAAATTGTTTATCTTTCAATATATTACCATGCAATTCCCGGCTAAATGTTCAATTTCTGAATAAAATTGGACACTTTATTGATGCAACAGTCAAGGATATTCCTATACTAACTTAAGCATCGGAGTGTCCCCGGTCAATCGACCGGTGGACAATCAATGCTAGTTCCCTTATGTAGAGACAGAAGTGGGAACATTCGCCAGAATAGAAATAGCAGGAGGGCACATCCAGAAGTAACAATAGACAACTCAAACATCAAGCTCGGGCAGACAAAGAAAACAGACACTTGGTTTCCTTACAAACCAAGTCCTAAAGAGGGGTCGGATTTTGCCCTCAGTTGTCTCTAAGTCCATTCTCAGAAAAACTACCCTCGGACAGACAGAGAAACCAAACACTTAGCTTCCTTACGAACCAAGTCCTAAAGAGGGCTTAGATTTTTCCCTCGGTTGTCTCTAAGTCCATTCTCAGAAAAACTGCCCATGGGCAAACAGAGAAACCAAACACTAGGCTTCCTTACGAACCAAGTCCTAAAGAAGGGTTGGATTTTGCCCTCGGTTTTCTCTAAGACCATTCTCAGAAAACTCACCCTCAGGCAAACACAGAAACCATACACTTGGATTCCTTACGAACCAAGTCCTAAAGAGGGGCCGAATTTTGCCCTCGATTTTCTCTAAGTCCATTCTCAGAAAAACTACGCTCGGGCAGACAAAAACCAAACACTTGGCTTCCTTACGAACCAAGCCCTAAAAAGGGGTCCAATTTTGCCCTCGGTTTTCTCTAAGTCCATTCTCAAAAACACTCACCCTCGGGTAGACCAAGAAGATAGACACTCGGTTTTTTACAAACCGAGTCCTAAAAGAGGGGCAAGACTTTACCCTCGATCTTTTCCAACTCCACTCTTAGAAAAGTCAGAACATTAGTTAAAGCAAGAGTTATTTACTGATAGTTAATTATGCTGAGGAGCAAGGAAAAGCATAGGAAAGGATAACAATTTTCATTAATGTGGGGAATAGCAAAGCATTACAAGAAAAAATTGTTCTCAGACAGTTTGACAAAAATAAAACTACAATGATATTTCCCTATTGCCCGGGCCTTCCACGTGGCACATAGCCACCCATACTTCTCCAGCCTTCTGTCTGCCTCAGTGTACATGCTGGTTACTTGGTTGAAGTTCTCTATGTAGCGCAAGTTTTTCGCCCGCACACGATCTAGCTGGTCCACTAGCCCAGCAATGCGCTTATCCCTCAGAGCAACCTCTAGGGTCAGCTTGCGGTTCGCTCTTACGGCAACCGCAAAGGTCTACTCCCGATACTCCAACAAGGACCTCACCCTGTCAAGATCCAGGTCGTACTGGTTGAATACCCCCGCAAGTGAGGGCACAACGGAAGGCTCCAGAGGAAGAATCAACTCTACGGCAGGGGTGAAGCTCGTAGGAGGTGTCAGAGCCAATGACGCTACAAGAGTCGTCATCAGAATCAGAACGAGATGGAGAACCAGAGCGGTATGGAGAACCAGAGCTGGATGGAGAACTAGAGGCAGAATGAGAGCCAGACATTGTGCAAAAATTCTCAAATGGATTGAATGACTCCAAAACCAGAACGTTGGAGAGTATTTCTAGAGGAAGCTCCCTCGGAAACACAAGAATTGGCAATAATGAGCCACACACTCAGACAAACTAGGAGACAACAAGTGTCACTGGTTGTCAAATCAAAGCGAGGCACGGGCATGCAAATATCCATCGAAAATGAGTCCAGCAATTAATTCCACGAAGGCTCCTTAATGATAATAGAGGCAGTCGATTGAGATTCTCCAACTCCAACCGCCAGTTCCTCAAATGATGACGGAAGCAGTCGAATGGAACTTCCCAATAAAAGCAATCATGGCTTATAATTCCACATCCCAACCTCGGATGCTTGGATGGAGGGGGTTGTCAACAAAACTCCTAGACACCATTCGACATTTACAATTCAACAACCGAGGCCAAGTTACCTTTGCCTCGGAAGCTTGAATGGAGGGGTTTGTCAACAAAACTCCCGAACACTATTCGAGATTTACAATTCAAATAACCAAGGCCAAGTTGCCTTTGCCTTGGATGCTTGAATGGAGGGGGTTGTCAACAAAACTTCTAGACACCATTCGATGTTTACAATTCAACAATCGAGGCCAAGTTGCCTTTGCCTCGGATGTTTGAATGGAGGGGGTTGTCAGCAAAACTCCCGAACACCATTCGATATTTACAATTCAAATAACCAAGGTTAAGTTAACTTTGCCTTGGATGTTTGAATGGAGGGGGTTGTTAGTATGTTAGTATGAGCAGTGAGACAACATACACAAAACAATTGGCAAAACAGTTGCTAGCAAAGTCACAAAAATTTTCAAAGTTTTTATTATTAACAAAATGCAAACGGTTACAGAGAATAGGAGTTCGAGGTTTCACCCTCCTCCATTACATCACCCTCGTCGTCAGACGGACCCCCAGAATTAGAGGGCACCATTGGTAAGTCAGGCTTGGGCAAACGGTTACCGTGATACTAGCACCAGGGGGTCCATCCTTAGAGGGTTTTTTCGGCTGCCCTATCTTATTCAACAACACCTTATCCTCGGGAATTGGATACTTGAAGTAGGTGCGAAGAGCCTCGTCGGTCACGAGGGCCGTGAAGTCCATTCACTGCGCATTCTCCTTGACTTGAGAAAATGTCAGGATCCTGTCTACCCATTTCTACTGGTGAGGGTGCAGAATGGGACTACTCTCCCTTGTTTTCCCAAGAAAAGATGCAATTAATAGTGTACACAAGAACAATAACAATTCCTCCAAAAACAAAGGGGTTGCAATTTACTTACATTCCTTTTTCATGAGTCCCACACTCGGGGAACCCTTCAGTCTTTGCGAATAATCTCCGAGGGTGATGCCTTCCATTCACCCGAGACAAAAAAGAATTGCTCGTTCCACTGTTTGTAGTTGGAGAAAGTAGAAGTCAAACTGATAAAATGACTTCTACCTCTGGCCGTGAAATTTATTAAACCATCCTTGGAATGGATTGGACGGTAAATAGCAAGAACTCCGGGACCGTCATCTGACGACCCTCGAAGATGTTGGGCCACAAGAAATAGGAAGCAAAGAAGAACCGCCATCCGTTTGGCATGATTTGAAAGGGTGCCAAGCCAAAAGAGCAGAGCAACGACCTCACCGCCGCCAGGTAGGGTAGACGGAGCCCCACGAGAAACATCGCCTCATAAACGCAAATATCCCAAGAGTCAAGACCAGGAATGACATTGGCATCAGGACCGGCAAAGTGCAGTTGGATGTTCGCCGGAATGGTGTAGTTGTTCCGGAGAACTCTTTAGTTGTTCGGCGTCAACCATGACCTAAGATTCATAGCGAAATCCAGGGTGTATTGAAGGTTTCCGTCGGACGGAGCATCTTCAGGCTGGAGAGGTTCATCACTAGAGGGAGATGATCGACGGATAAGCACACCGGAGCCACGATCAGCCTCGTTAGCACTATTCACTGAAGCAGTAGAGCGAGAAGTAGAAGCCATATCGTAGGAAAGAAATAGGGTAAGGCCGAGTCGACAATGCGAAGGAAAAAGGCAAGAAGATTTAGGGAAGCAAGAAATCAAGAAAGCAGAGAAGTTTGAGAATCAGCAATTTAAGAAGGCTAGAAAGGGTTTATAAAGGGAGCTCGTGGGTGCACGGGATTGCTATAAATGAGAGCAATGATGAATCGCCCCCGAATGTGTCCGTTGAATAGCCCTTAAAAGAAATGCCTCAGGAACCATAGAATTCAAGACGCGTGTCCAATAAGCTAGGAATTGTGGCGGTCCTCAACTGAGGAGTTGACATGCAAGAACAAAGGACAATGTCTTGATGAATACAAGACAAAAAGAATTAATGCATTATTAGGGGGAAGAGCAAACGGTCCAAGAAAAGAGGGTGCACGTTGCCACGATGATTTGGTGTTAGAAAATCACAGAATTCACAGAGAATGTGCAAATAAGCGTGGAATAGCACCGTCACCCGGGAGAATCTAAGTGAACTACAAAAATCCTACAAAAGAGATATTGACCCGGGACCTCCAATAAAACTCCTCTCACACGAGTACCTCGAATAACGGAATTGAGGGGGTAACTACTGGGAAAATATCATTCCCCTTACGGCCCAGTGGGCTATAAGGTCACAGTCCAGTGAAAGAGCTATGGCTTAAGGCCTGGCTAACATAACCCGAAGTTGATAAAGGCCAAGACCACGGAAGTCATCCGTGAAAGGTTCAAAGATATCACCAAGACATGGTCACCCGAGAAGGGGTCACCTAGGGATATATTTCCCGAGGCTGCCAATCCCTTGGTTTCCCGAGGACTATCTTATTGTTGTAATCAGATACAGTGGATGAACCAACTTCTAATACTCAGTGATTGAGTCTCATTGAGTTAAGGACTCCATTTTGTGATTATCCAATATCATAAGGATCGTGTTAGAGTTTAAACATAGCTACTGCTCTGAGTCCAAACCAAACTACAAGACTCGGAGAAGATCATCACAAAGTTGAGATAAGATCGAAGGAAGAGTTCTAATCTGGGTGAACTTATCAGCCTATTTATAGGCTGGACCCCAGGTATCAACGACACGCTGAATTATTCTAGAGATTACCTATACATACTCAGAGACCTTACTTGAGCATCGAAGGGAGATTACACTCAACACAGGGCGCTTTCTCTTTGTGTTTACCTTTTTCAGGTTCGAGCTCGGAGAACGTGTTCACATTGTACCATAAACTGTTTTAACAAGAACTAAATCCATAATTGGCCCACCTTTAACAAAACCATTATGAGGCTTTGAAATAACATTTTCCACAAACCTTCTCAGTCTATTAGCAAGAAATTTAGCAATGATCTTATAAACACCGCTCACAAGACTAATAGGCCAGAAGACATTAAGATCAATCACCCCATAGTTCTTCAGGATTAGAGCAATAAATGTGGCATTAAGGCTTTTTTCAAATTTACTACAACCATGAAAGTCAATGAATACCCTCATGATATCATTCTTGATCACATCCCAGCAGTCTTGAAAGAAAGCCGTGGAAAAGCCATCACAACTTGAGGCCTTATCTTTATGCATACCTTTCACTATCTCTAAACCTCACTCTTTGAACGGATGCTCTAACCGAGAGGACTCCTCCACATATAAAGAGTCAAAAGCAAGGCCATCCAGCCTAGGCCGCGAGCTGTACTGTTCTGAAAAAAAAAAAAAAAAAAAAAAAAAAGTCTCATAAAACTGAACAATATGATCCCTAATAATAGGTTGGCTAGAAAAAACTGAGCCGCTTACAAGCAGTGACTTTGTGGAATTGAACCTCCTGTTCAAGTTGGCTACCTGATGAAAAAACCTAGTGTATTTGTGACTGTCTTTTAGTCAAAGAGCCCTTGACTTTTGTCTCCAACTAATCTCCTCTTGTAGAGTAGTTTTCCAAGAAGACTGAAGAAGAGGCATACATAGAGGTACCACTTGGTCTTGATTTTCCATAGGCCAATGGTATAGTGTGTAGATTGAAAAGGGATTTATATGGCTGAAGCAATTTCCTAGAGTTTGGTTTGAGAGGTTCTCCCGAGCTATGCATAAAAATTGGTATAAGGAGAGTCAAGGAGAGTCAAACAGATCATACTTTATTTATTTATCAAACATTCTCCATAAAGGAAGTTGACTACACATATTGTGTATGTTGATAATATAGTGCTGACAGGAAATGATGATGAAGAAATGCAACAAGGGAACAAATGCTAACTATTGAATTCACAAAAGACCTGGGACGTTTAAAACATAAAAGCAACTACAAGAAATTTTTCTATTTTCTTGTATGACCGTATCCTTGGAAGTAGCAAGATTGAGACATGAAATTTTCATCTTACAACAAAAGTATGTCCTTGATATTCTCCAGGGTAGAATAAGGGTAAAGGTCATGAAAAGTGGGGTTTAAAATTATCACAAACCGTTATAACTTAACGAACAATATAAACAAACATCCATGGCAACTACATAAAAACTAGAGAAGGCCCAAATTGGCACCACATTGAATATAAAGCCACACCTTTATGTTAGTATTTAAATTCTCTTCTTGAGGCTTTGCAGTATGCATTTTAATAAAAGCAACAAATCCAATTTGAAATCCACAAAACAACAAGGCAACTGATCATCAACCGGCGAAGAACAATGACCAAATATCATACCAATGCATTTCTTAATTATTCTTATAATGATGCCCCTGAGAACATCAACAACTTACTGTCGGAATACATGTCATTCTCTTACCAATTGCCACCTCCATCAGCATCCCCTTTTTATCATCTTTACCCAATAGCTTGTGACAAAGATGTCATGTTGTTAGATTACTTGGTTTCCTCGGGTAATTATTTCCATTGTAATCTGAGTTTCAGGAGGGAACTTCAGGATTGGGAGCTGGAACCTTTAGACTCGTTCCTCAATCTGTTATACTATTCGAGAACTCATCCGAGGAGGAGGATAAAATGTTGTGGTCTCTAGCTAGTAGTCATGGCAGAAGTAAAGAACTATTATAAAATTCTAGAGGCAGGAAAGCCTTTCCCTTTTCCTTGGAAAGTATTTGGATGGTCAAGGATTCGTCCCATATAACTTTCTTTATTTGGACGACGGCTTTGAGTAGGATTCTCCTATATAGTTGACAATCTTAGAAACCATGGTGTCACTCTAGTCAATTGGAGTTGTCTATGCAAAAGAATGAAAAGACCATGAATCACCTTTTCATCCATTATGAGTACACCAGTGATCTTCGTTACATGGTTCTCAACGTGTTAAGAACTTCGTGAGCTATGCCTGGAAACATCCTAGAGATGCTACAATGTTGGAAAAATCAAGGGCATGGACATTCCAAAGCATCTACCTAGAAAGCTATTCCTTCATTCTTAATGTTGAACATTTGGAAAGAAAGATACCGTTGCCACTTTGAGGATTGTGAGACCTCTGTGCTCGTGTAGTATTTGTTTTGTATTTCTCCTTGAGTCTTCTAGACCTTGTTTAACTTTTTAGATTTTAAACTACTTTAGCACCGTTGTATCATTTGTATACATTTTGTGTACAAGGGTTGTGCAAGGATGAATCCATATATATGTATATGTGTGCATGTAATGCCTATGAACTTAGATTAAAAACAAGATAGAATTCCTAAAGACACTGGAATAAAGCAATATGTATTTAAGAAATATTCACCTCCACGTAGTAGCTAAATGCTAGCTTACTGACTATCAGCATACTCCAAAATAGTGTATACCTACGCAAGGAACATAAAACTTTGTTAATTGAAAAAAGCCACCTCCAAATCATAACAAAAAAGCCACCTCCAAATCATAACATATAACTTTAAACTAACCCCCACAGCCCCCAGCCCTTTCTCCAAAATAATGAGGCCAAAAAAAAAAAAAATGAAAAAAAAAAAAGGAAAAACAGAAAAGAAAGCAAAGCCCAATAATAAGCTTCCTTTTCCTTACTTTAGAAGTGAGATAATGTCCTCATGCATGCCTATTCCTACATAAAGTTTGGGCTGAAAGATGGCAACAGCAGGTGAAAAACAGTCAAATTTTATAGAAAAGAAAGATTAAAAAGACAAAAAGGGGAGAGAGAGAGAGAACAACAAGAACCAGACAAATAAGTTAACATTAACAAATGTCAGACATGCTTGCCTGAGCCCACCACATAAGAAGAGTGATAATCCGCCAGTTTGATAGCTCCATGTGCCTCCGTAAAGGTGGAAGTAAAAACATTATAGCAGCAAGTAAATTGGGCATCAAATAAAGTGCAACAACATAATTATAAAATGACAGGTTCCTCCAATCCCTAGCCCAGCTACTGAAGAATTTCACCAATCCTATAGGGTTCTGCACAGAACTAGAATAACCAATGGGCAGAACCACAGCCCACACAGCTGCTGCTGCAAACTTCAAAAGGTACCATAGTATTTGGCTGAATTTCAAACTCTTCCAGGCCTTCCAACTAAGAATTATATCTAGGGTAGCTGCAGAGATGATATATAAAATAAGGGAGCATCACAAAAGCCATTCAACCACACATAATGCCGCTAAAACAGAATATGAATGCTTGCTTCTTACTGCTGCACTAAAAACCAATACAGCGGTTTCTAACATGCAAACAAATATAAAAACAGTCTTTTATTTCGTGAATAAGCACACAAATTCCCACCAAAACAATGGTGACATGGAGAAAAAACCTCAAATACCTTAAGATAATGCCAGTACCTTGCAGAAGATTAAGAAAAGCAGAAGTAATGAAGATGCTCAAAACACTTCTGAAGACGTCTTCATCAAATAATGCAGCAAGAGATCCAGAAGGACTCCAGGCAACAATTACCATTGCCTGAAAACCCGAATTTATGTAGATGAAGTAAATTCCCCTCAGAGAAAGGTCAAAAAGTAAGAATTCATTTTCTAATATTAAGGCTACCTGGAAAGCCAATATAAAAAATATCCACATTCGATCAAAACTTCTGTAAAGATGCCAAAATGTACGGACGTCTACAAAATTTGTCTTAGGCTTCATCTTTCCAGGAGCAGCAGCTTGATAATCACTCTGCCAAAAATAAAAAATAAAAAAGTTCAGCAATACATATATAGGTTTAAGTTGCACCCTCAACCTCTTCACATTAGACAAATATTTTGTTTATCATACATGCCGAATTTTGTATCAATCAAATTTCATTTACAATCCAATCCATATATTTCATGCAGTTAGTATATTCTGAAAACATATAGGACTAATATTCTGGACAATATATATATATGAGATGGTTCTTAATCTCTTATCATTACAATATTTAATAGACATAAACGGTTTGGGGAAACCATATAATTCGAAGGTAGGCTTGATGATATACTTAAGTAAGAAAAAATATTGGGTGGTTTAACATTAACCAAAAGTTAAACATGGTGTAACTTAAACTTAACCCATATACACACACACACAAATATGTATGGGAGGGTGTGCAAGTTTAAAGTTATTCTTCACACGATGGCGTCCAACTCATAAAACAATAATGAGTTCCATGGTTTTCAAAAACTATTGAATAATGATCCCATAAAATAGAATAATAATTTTAGAACATTGACAAATAAAATAGTATTACTTAATCACAAGTTGTTAACTAAGTAAGTACCTTTGCAGCTTTTAAATCTGAATGCCTAAAAAAGTCTGCTTTGGTGTCCATTGGCCAGCCTAGTCTTAAACATCTGTTAGACCTAGAGACAAGGACGATATTTTTTGAGCCATTAAATATTTGAATGGAGTATAAAGCAGAATTTACAATTCAAGAAACATACCAGAAGTACTCGTTTAGGTCATCATAATTTCTCCATCCTGAATGGCTT
>NC_081545.1:19870589-19879740 GCF_901000735.1 Corylus avellana | reverse complement strand
ATTTGACTTCGAATTTGAAAAAATAGGTTGTACCATTCACAATTTATCTTTTGCACTCTCTTAACAAAAATAAAAAAAGACCAGAAAGGTAGCCTTCAGGTCCATATCCCCACACCATAAATCATGCCAAAACCTAACCTTGAAACCATCACCCACTTCAAATTTGGTGTGATTACAGAACTTCTCCCAACCCCTCCTAATATCCTTCCATGAACCCACCCCATATGCTCTAATTGGCTCACTAGAACACCACCTTCCCCAAGAATTTTTATATTTAGAGTCCCCCATCACTCTCCACCAAGCCTCTCTCTCAAGCCCATATCGCCAAAGCCATTTAGCTAAGAGAGCAAGATTGAACTTTGAAAGATTCCTAATACCCAACGCTCCCATTGAGATCGGTGTACACAACTTTGGCCAACTCACTAGATGGTATTTGAACTCTTTGCCTATCCCACCCCATAAGAAATTACGTTGAAGTTTCTCAATACATTTGGCAATACTCGTAGGGAGAGGAAAGAGGAACATGAAGTTCATAGGTAAGTTGGATATGGTGCTCTTCATAAGGGTAATCCTACCACCCTTAGACAACTACAACCATTTCGAACTAGCCAACCGACACTCTATCTTCTCGATAATATTGTCCTAAATATGCTTGGCCTTATAAATGCTCCCAAAGGAAGACTGAGATATTTCAAAGGCAAAGACGAAACTCCACAACCCAAAATCCAAGCCAACCCAGCCACATTATCAACATTTCCCACCAGGACCAATTCCAACTTTGCTACATTCGTCTTCAAACCCAACACCGATTCAAATATCAAGAACAAGCTCCGCATATTGCATAGTTGATATGATCCAACCCCACAAAAAATAAAAGTGTGTGCAAACAAAAGATGAGAGATGTCAACCTGTGTCCCCACAGAGAAACCAAACAACAAGCCTCCACTCACAGCAGCTACAATCATTCTACCCAAGGCCTCCATCACTAGAACAAGCAGCAAAGGAGACAACGGATCTTCTTGCCTCAAGCCTTCAGAACTACTAAAGAAGTTTGTAGAATAGCTATTCACCTAAACCCAAAACCGTGAGGAAATAAATGAGTTATCCAAGAGCACCACTTCCCCCAAACCCGCATTTTCTCAACATGTATAACAAAAAGAAAAAAAGAAAAGCCCAATTAACATGACTATAAGCATTTTCTAAGTCCGTTTTACAAATAACCCCCAGTACTCCATATCTCAATATGATATTAAGGCATTCGTTGGCAAAAAGAATAGGATCTAAGATTTGCCTAACTCGGATGAAAACATTTTGTGACTTAGATATGATCCTCTCCAACCCCATTTTAAGCATGTTCACTAGAATCTTAGCAATCATCTTATAAATGCTACCCACCAAATTGATCGAGTAGAAATCCTTGGGGTCAACAACCCCTGGGATCTTCAGAATGAGGGTGAGGAACGTAGCGTTAAGGCTTCTCTTAAACTTGCCACTAGCATGAAACTCAAAAACGACCTTCAAGATGTCCTCTTTCAAAACAATCCAACTAGGTTGGAAGAAAGCCATAGAGTAACCATCAGGGCCCGGCACCTTGTCACCATTCATAGCTTTCTGCACCTCCCACTCCTCAAACTCTCTCTCCAACCAACTGACCACAGCCTCATTAATAGAATCAAAAGAAAGACCATCCACCAAAGGCTCCAACTGTACTGTTCAGTAAAAAAAAACTCCAAATAAAACTGGACAATGTGCTCACTAACCTCCGAAATGTTGGTAAAAATTGTGCCATCAACCATCAAGGAGTTCTAACAACAGCTTCTTCCTTTCTAAATTGCCAAAACCCTCCTCATTCCATCTCTTTAAATCAGCTTTCAAAGCTTTGAAGTTGCCAACTAAAATGAAGCTAGGAGAGCATTGAAAAAGATAAGAGTCCCACCACCGTTTCACTCTGTCCACAAAACCCTCAAACTTAAGCCATATATTTTGTGAAGGGCCTACTACCTACTACCCCTAATGTCACCACATTCAAGGAAGATCAGGAAATGATCCGAATAAAGTCTACGAAGCCTCATTTGAGACACGCCAAGAAAACTGGACTTCTCACTTATTTGACCAAGTAAAAGATCCGCCAGCAACGGTAAGGTCCATCAAGCCGTGCTAAAAAATAAAATAAAAAAACTCCACCATAGCTTGGCACAATCAAGCTTCACTCGATGTCTCGCTAGGGAATCTAGTAAAGTTGAAATCACCCCCAATGCACCAAGGCAAATTCCATTAACTCATCCCAAAGGATCTTTCTATCCCTATCGGAATTCGGACCATAAACTCCCACAAAAGTCCTGCAATTGATTGGCATTTGTTGTTTTGAAACAAAAGCCATACTCTGAATCTTCCAAAATAACCTTTGTTTTCCCTTGTTCAGTTGGAAACCTTTTCTTAGAAATTCTTATTTAGATTTGAAACCTTTTCTTACCAACCTTCATCTATTGCTTGATCTGTGATGCATTTTCTAATTGCTGCACAGACCCAGTGAATAAGAAATAAATTCTTATACTTTCTTCTTTTATCTCTCTCATTACTTTCTATATGCTGTGTTTTAGCCTCCAACAAGGATTCCAGTCCCAAAATACAATTGAAAGCCTAATCTTTACTTAACTTTCATAGTATCCAAACTATCTACCTTCAATCAACCACAAAAGCTATGTTCTTGGTGTTTTGGTGTTGAACCTAAAACACTCTTGCAACAGATTTAGCATCAAAGAATATGTTTGATGTCAATCTCTTACTAATTTAATGGATAAATCTATGCAATAATGATTTTCTACTTTATATATCCCTTTTTGAGAAAAGGAAGGATAAATGAAGTATTAAAAAAAAATCATTGGCATAGAGATAAGCAATGGAAACAACAACGATGGGTCTCTTAATAAATAAATAATAATCTAAGAACTCATGATAATCTTAACAATGATAATGATGTGGGAAACAAATCTTGATATATAGTTGAAAGGAAGTTTACTAATGGTATTAAAGAAACCATATGTTAGCATAAGAGTAAATCAAGAAACTAGCACCATCTCAAAATAAGAAGTACTTCATATTGGGTGTACTGGAATGAATTTACAAGAAACGTACATTATGGAAAATATAGCAAAGGCATTCAGGCATGAATCGGACATTTGAAGCTTCACCCCATATAAGAAGATAAAGTCCAATGTAAATAAGCTCTAACTGTTGTGTGTCACGACCTTGAGGAATCCTGTAAAGTGCACACATAAAAAACATGGTATGCTAAAAACTTGTAAAGGACTCGTGATAATATCCTAGTGCTTGTTGAAAAATATGGTATGCTAAAAAACAGCAACAAAATCACTTACCTAATTTTTGATTTGCAGCGCAAATAGTTACACCATGAAAAATAATTCTTAAAAATTTTTTCCTTCAACTGTTGTATAGTGAGACTATCCAACTGCAGTAAGCTTCTTATCAATCCTCAATATATAATTATATAAATATGCAACTTATGGAAGTAAATGACCAACAGAGAAATGAAACCCAAATAACAGAAAGAAAAAGCAGACCACAATATTATGATGTACCTCAGTTTTCCTATTCCTTATGTGAAAATTGGCAAGTAGCAATATTAGGTGCTCCCTCTGATTTGCTATATTCCCTTTCTTCATAACCCAACATGATAAAAACAACACAACATAGTCAGAAAAAACTGATGTTCCCCTTAAAAGCAATTCATATGATGGAATCTTGTAACTTTTTTTTTTTTTTTGGATGATGAAGAACCCCTCCAAGGCATGGCAACTTTGTGTACCCACCCTTGTCAGATAAACCTCATACCCGTACAAAGCACTGCCTCCACATAGATTGATGGAATCTTATAACTAGTAGCAGCACAATGGAATTAAATGATCATTGCCAAAATAACCGTCAAGGGTATGAGATCTCAGAATTTACATGAAAGGACGCATTACACAAGCAGTATAGAATTCTCAAGCATACATTGTCAGCAAAAGAAAACATAAAACTTTTCATTTGCGTCAATGTAAACATGTTTACGTGAGTATATCCACCCAGACAGTTACACTTACACAATAGGTTCTCAACAAAAGAAAACATATAACTTTTCATTTGCGATAATGTAAACATGTGTACATGAGTATATCCCAAACAAGTCTGGTGTGATTGATCTTAAGGACTTCCGGCCTATTAGTCTTTTGAGCAGTGCCTACAAGATCATTGCAAAAGTTATTGCAAATAGACTGAGAAGGTTTGTGGAGAAGGTTATTTCAAAGCCTAATAATGCTCTTGTTAAAGGTAGGCAAATTTTGGATTCTGTTCTTATAACAAATGAATGTTTGGATAGTCGAATCAAATCTGGTGAACCAGGGGTGCTCTGCAAGCTGGATATTGAGAAGGCATATGATCACATCAACTAAAAGTTCTTATTGTATATATTGAGTAGATGCGGTTTTGGGGAGAAATGATGTACAAGGATTGTTCATTGCATCTCTTCGGTGCGCTTCTCCATCTTGGTTAATGGCACTCCGTCCTGCTTCTTCAGTAGCTCTCGTGGGTTGAGGCAAGGTGGTCCTCGATTTGTCTCCTCTTCTATTTGTAGTTGTCATGGCGGCTTTAAGTAAAATGTTTATTGCTACTGTTGGCAGGTGTCTTCTCTTAGGCTTCTCTGTCGGATCTAGGCCCTCTGATGTGGTAAATATTTCACACTTGTTATTCTCGGATAATACTATGGTATTTTGTGGTGCCAACCCTGATCATTTTCGCTATCTGAGTGTTTTATTCTTAAGCTTTGAAGTTGTTTTTGGTTTAAAGGTTAATCTGGCCAAGTCAGTTTTGGTTCCTGTGGGTAATGTGGATGTGCTAGCTGGCATTTGGGTTGTTGGAGTTCCTCTTTGCCCTTGAAGTATCTTGTTCTTCTGTTGGGGGTTTGTTACAAGGCCAAGTCTACTTGGAATGGCATTGTGAAAAGATTGAGCGTCGGAGTTGACTAGTTAGAAATGGATGTATTTGTCCAAAGGTGGTAGGGTTACCTTTATAAAAAGGACTCTCTCCAACTAACCTCTGTACTTCTTGTCTCTTTTCCCCATTCCTGCTAGTGTGGTAAATCTAATAGAGAAGCTCTAACGATATTTTTTATGGGTTGGGATAGGTGACGAATTAAAATAGCACCTGGTTAGTTGGCCCAAGGTTTTGCTCTCCTATTTCGAAGGGGGGTTTAGGAATTTGGAACTTGAGGTTGTTCAGTAGGGTCTTTTTAGGGAATTGGTTGTGGCGTTATGTACATGAGAGAGAGGCATGGTGTAAAGTTGAAGTGGACACTAAATTTGGTAGTTCTTGGGGCGGGTGGTGTTCTTTTGTTCCTCTTGTGTCGCAAGGAGTGGGGCTTTAGAAGAATATTAGGAAGGGGTACTGGAGGTCTTCCTCTCCCCTGGAAGAGTATTTGGCAGATTAAGGTTCCTTTGAAAGTGGCTTTTTCATTTGGTCGGTGGCTGTAGGAAAGATTCTTACCATGGACAATCTTAGGAAGACGCATGTCATCGTGGCTGATAGGTACTGCTTGTGCAAACGGAATGGGAGTCTCCAGACCATTTTCTTTTCCATTGTGAGGTTGCCTATGCCTTATGGAATATTATATCTTCAATTGCTTGGGGATGTCCTGGGTTATGCCTAATTGGGTGGTTGGTTTGTTTGCTTGCTGGTTGACAGGTGGTCGCTTTCGGAGTGTTGTCGTGTGAAAGATAATGCCTTCTTGCCTTATATGGTGCCTATGGAGGGAACAAAATGACAAATTTCGAGAATCAAAAAAGGATGTTGGAAAGCTGCATTTTTCGCTCCCTTAGTTATTAGTTTTAATGAGTTTCTTATTCTTTTTTCTTGTTCTATTTGGGCATTCTCTTGTATACTTTCTGTCTACTAAAGTCTTGCCCCGCTGTACTTTTTGAAATACATTACGTTACTTATTGGCTGTATTTCATAGTTCCTTGAGGAGAAACTGATTTAGAATACCCTGGTGGGATCAGTGATGGTCAAAATCCCTGGGAAATGTGAAAAGAAGCACATGATCTGCTGTAGTGCTTAGTAGTGAAACAATTTACCCTTTCTTGTAAATTGTAAAAACGATAGACAAAACCCTATGCCATGTGAAAAAGTAGATATGAGCTAAAATTAGAAGGGAGACATCGAAGATACAATTTACCTGAAATCCAAAGATGGACGAAAGCCAATCCAGTATATCTTTGACCCTAGGGACACCAGGAGTTGATTGGATTCTTGGCATTGGAAGATTATTCACATTACTTAGAGCATCAAGCGCTGCTTTGATCTAATTATTGTTTGAAAAGAAGGAAGAAAGAGAACCAAAGTGAAGGATTAATTAGAACAAACTGGATGAGGAAAACTAGCCAGGATTACATAAGCTGCATTTTAACAACCTCAGCAAGTTCCATAATTGGTGGTTTAACCCCAAGTGCATACAGTGGAAGAATGTTATAGTGTTCATACTGTTTCCTTTTCATCTCAACATCTTTAGCATATCTTTGTGTCTGTAATGACAAAATCAATTGAACATTATATGCTCAGTTGTTTCCACCCAAAAGTAGGTAATTAAGAGAATTCCTGACATGATAACAAAATTATACAAATCAAACCTCAGCATCAATTTTCCCAGAAGGTACAACTGTCTTCAGCACCTCATACAACACGGTTGCAATCTGATAAATCTTTGTTATCTCCTCCCTTCATCAGTTGAAAAAAGTAAATAAAAAAAAGTATGATACATGGAATAACGTGCTTGGCAAAATATAGTTATGTAAACAGTTCAAAATCAAGCCTGACAGTCTTTTTGTATGTTCTGCATCTCTGATATTTTTCTCATAGAATTCCTTATAATACAACTGAATCTCTCCTGGATCAGTTTTTGCAAGGGTACGCACTGTTTCATCTTCTTCCTGCGACAAAGAGATTTTAAAATATTAAAAATGACTTCGATTTGCCATTAGAACCAGTCAAATATGAAACGGATTTTAGTCTTCAAAATAACTTTATCTTAAAAGTTGTGATGAGACTGCAATTATTATCTTTCAATTCAAGTTATACATTATTTGCAATTTCCTACTAAAAATTGCACATCTCACCTTTTCATAAAAGTTAATGGTGTAAACCAGATCAGAGATGGTATTAAGCAGAAAGCAAGAAAACAGAAAACTGAAAGAGATCCTACTTCCTACGTTATAAACTGTGCAAGAGAGATACAGCCAAGTAAGCAATAAGATGCTGAGATTAAGCATAACAACAACAAAGCAGCGCATAATTATTAACATGGTTTTGTTGCATAATATAATGATCAGGAGTTTGTGGGAAGTCTCTTCACCAAGACATCTTCTAACTATTAAATTAGTGGCATCATAGAATGGAGTTAAGATGATGCTAGACACTGGGTTTTTGTGAACACCTAAAAATAAGAAGAGAGCAAATAGGAAACCAAAGAACAGAATCCTTGCAATCAATCAAACAGCCCAATGTCTTTTACCATAGCTACAGTCTCACATTAACAATTATTAACACCCATATACTTCATACACAAACATGAAATAGGCAGATTTTCATGAGAAGCTTAGTATACAAACATTGTGAACAAATTAACCAAACCATCCTCCAAAAGGAAATATATTACAATAACCCATAAAAATCAACTACCCTTTCAAGTCTGTGCAACAGAGACGTCTTGAATTTGAGAACACCTCGTCCAATTGATGTTGGATCCATCGTAGAATGTGCCTTCTCAAGCGCATGGAAGCGGCCTAATTGAACAAAATTATAGAAGTATCAAAAACAAGAATATCATTGGCTACAAAAGCATCCAGAAAGCGATTATGTGCTTGTTGGAATATCCTAAATGACGAGATTCCTTGTCAGTGTCCATTAATATCTATGACATGATCTCTCGCTCAACTATTCTATTCACAGTTAAAAAGCATGTGATTCACATAATATGGTGCAGATTCAGATTATATTGCTCATCGGAATAATACCAAATATACAAGAAAAAACAAAATATGTACAACCAGAGAATCTCAAGTCCAGAATATGGTCATAAAATCTATGCATGCAAGATCTTCATTACAACAAGGTTAAGACAAGAAAAGCAATATATAATACAAGCCTAAGGTAAAATTGCTCAAAGAAGACAACCAAACGGCTTGACAGAGTAGCATGCCCATGGAATAAATATCCAATTCAACTAAGCCTTATTCCCATAGTCCAAGGGGCAGCTATATGAATCCTTTGCACCCTTCCATTCTGTGTGGAGCAATGCCCAACTCTTTCCCTTAGGATGCATGTTTCTTGTGACTGAGTTCTACAATGGCTGTTTACCAAGCACCAGAGTCCTTTAGTAGGGATTGAGACCAGTATTGTAAGGCGCATAATTCGCATGTCCAATAAAGAAATGCTCTGGTGGTGAGAAGATAACTTCTCATACTGCGTTTTTTTATTTCTTTTTCTTTTCCTTTGTTGAAATTATTTATTTGTGGAGTTCTCCATAAGATCTTGCATCTGCTCCATCCTCCCAGTAACAGTTATTATTCCATGTAGGTCTTTTTTGTTGAAGAGTTCCCATTGTTAGGAAAGAATTCCATTCTATAAACTCAAAATTACTCTGCATCGCAGTTTGTGGAGTCTTGGCAGCTGGTAGTACTAAGCCTTTACTATTGAGTAGAACGCAGAGTAATTTTATACGTTTGTGATCAAGTTAGTCGGTTGGTTGAAATGCAGTTATGCCGGGTGGACTAAAGTAAAGTGGGAGCCAAACCAGATTCCACAATGTGTCGGTGTGGGTTGACCAGGCCAGATCATGAGTGAAATATTGTTGGTAAAGAGAGTTTCTCTTTTATTTTTAGGCTAGTTAGGCTAGCAAGAAAACTAGTGTGTATTGAGTAGAACGCAGAGTAGTTTCCAATTTCTGATTCATTGTTTTCAACATATCCTGAGATTAGCAGCATTTACACATATCTAACAACCAACACAATACAGTTGCTTCTATCAATGACGTTCAGCAGGGGCTCACATTTCAGTCTGCTGGTGTCATCTTAATTCTAATCAAACTGCTAAGAGTCGTCTA
>NC_081545.1:19845017-19870489 GCF_901000735.1 Corylus avellana | reverse complement strand
GAAAAAAATAATATAATTTTAGTGCCCAAAACGGTGTCGTTTTGGGCTGGAGTGGGTGCTGTAGTTTTGGGCATTTTCGAAATTTCAAGTGGACTGGGTGGGGGTATAATGGGCATAAAAAGTCAAATTGTTTGAGCTTAACGTTGAAAACTAACAGAGAGGTCCAAAGTGAGAGCAAATCAAAGTTCAGCGGTACAAAGTGAGAGATTTGAAAGTTCAGGGAGAGTTTGTAAAATCGGCTGCAAGTTCAGGGGACCAAAGTGAAGTTTCCCCTTATTATTATTTTTTTTTTTTATGTTTACACTTTATTCCCCTGAAGTAATTTATACTTACACTTTACCCCCCTAAAGTAATTTATGTTTAAACTTTACCCACAAGGGCATTTTTTGAACTTTTTGGTTGAAAAGTGTCACGTGCCCTACACGTGACTTGGTTTCCGTCCAAAGTGACAGTCGAAATAAACGGATGGGTTTTTTTTTTAACATCTGAAACTTTGTGGGGGTCAAGTGTCACTTTTTAAACATTAGACATCAAAACGAAAATGGGTGGATACTTCATGGGCGTAAAGTGTATTTTCCCCTCAAATATACAGATAACTACTGAAGGTGAAATGTTATTTTATTTCACAAAATGTTGTCTCCCTTGATGGAAGGAAGCAATGTTTGATTATAGATAAGAGTCTTAGTCTATCTATAAATAAGCATGTGATTTTTTATCAGTCACAACATGAATGTGAGAAACAGATAAGCCAAAAACTCTTATCTATCACTCTCAAATATACTGTAAGGGTTCTAGGATTGGTACTAAGATTCCAAATTCAACAAAACGTTTAAGTATGAATTTTTGGATTACTCAATTCAAGTACTTAAGCAACAATGGCCAGAGGTTAATGTTTTTATTTTATATTTATATGTTAAATATTCTCCTAAATTCTTACATTAGTAGTATCAAAACCTCCTTATGTGCCATGTTGTTTAGTATGACTTTGTTAATTGTTTCTTGAATTTGAATGTTAATTTGTATTAGGACTGTTGTTGTGAAACTTTTGTTTTGGGTTCAAGTTTCATAATGGGTGGTTTCATGGTTTGGCCGGATCTTTGAAATTTAATGTTTGATGCTTTTGTGGTTTTAGAAGATTAATCTTGTTGATTTTGATTGTCCAAAATACTATATTTTTTGCCAATTTTGGAATCTTCAAAACAAGACTTTCAGCCAAGCTATTTAATTTCTTTAAAATGATGATTTTTTCATTGTTTTAAATACCCATACGTTTCTTAACCCATAAATCAAAAGATTTTATGATTCTGAACCAAAATCATGCTTTAAGATCGGATTTCTGTGTGAAAATTTGATTAAAAAAATGAGAAAACCCGTTTTTTAGACATGTATAGGCTGTATAGGGAAAGACTCGACCCATATCTAAATTTCAGACACAGCTGAAGGTAGGGGATGAAGTCGTCTACTCGATTGTAAGCTTGCGACTACCCGATTGTAAGCCCACTCGCATGTTGGGTGCATGTACCACACGCGCCATAAAAGGGTCAAAAATATATTTCCTTTTCTTAAAGCGGGGAGATTCAAAAATATATTTCATTTTCCGTTTTTGACCCCTAAAATTTTAACGCCTGACACACGTCAAAAATGTTCTGTCAAAAAAATTTTCTGACGTGTCAGACTACCTAACAAGTTAGAAAACGCATGTCAGGAAAAAAAATATTTTTTTTTGTAATGACGGGTCTGTGCAAGAGGGTTTAACCATCAAGCAATTGTTCTGTTTTGGTTCGACATTCATTTATATTATATATATACAGTTTTATATTGTTCTGGAAATAACAGTTTTATATTTATATGTTAAATATTCTCCTAAATTCTTAATTACATATTTATGATAATTTCCATATCTCAGAAACAAATATCTAATTTCAGTTACAATTTCATTATCTCATGATAAATTATTAAAAATTAAAAAACTAAAAGAGTTGAAATAGTTTTCTAAATTCTTCACCATTCAATTTAATTCAGAGTGAGTCCACTCAAAACAATAAGAATAAAGGCACATATTTTTTCCAAAAAAAAAAAAAAATCATATTATTTAACAACTACAATAATATATAACAGAAAATGGTACCGCAGTCAACTTAAATAACTAAAGATCGTGAGTTCGTGCGTGAGCGAGAGTGCTTACAGAGATACGCGACTCTGCCGTTTTCTTTCTGGATCTCATTGGCGACGCGGAGGATGGGGATGATGGGCGCGAGGGAGTAGGGCACGAGCTCGCTGTCGTCGATGGGGTTGTAATCGAATTGCTGATCTGTCATCGCCTTGACAGATTCCTCGGCGGCTGCGTGCCGCTGGCTTCAGCAATGAATTCACTGAGTAGGAGGAGGAGGAAACTGTTCGGTTTGGATGAGAGTGGAGGAAAGTGGCACTCAGTAGCCTCATGCTTTACTTTCTGTTATAAAAGAGAGACAGAGAGAGATACTTTGGAAGTGGGGTGGAGCAAGGGATTGCTGATGGAGGAAGCAAGGAAGCGAAGGCCAAAGGGAAGAACGACTATGGAGAGGAAAAGAAAATCGTTGCTGGCGATGCTGCTGCCGCTGCTTTCTGCTTTAGAGCTTTTGTTTCGATACTAGCATACCACGTGCGTTAACACTAATTTTTTTTTTTTTTTTTTTTTTTTATAAGTCTAATTTTAAGAATGTGTATATTAATTTTTTTGGACACCTTTTCTTTGCAAGCATATTTAAGTGTGAATTCTATCTAAAGTTTTTATTATTTAATAGAAATAAAAAATAAAATAAACCGAAAGATACTCATAATATAATAGCTTTTAAATAGATAAGTTATTACAATATATTTTTTTGGGCAAAATTATCCACTTTTATTTATAACCACTAAAAAAGAGAAATTGCTATTATCGAATTAGAATTAGTGTTGATAGACTCCACCCCTCCATCATTTAAGAATTTCACCCTATAAAACTTTTTTGCTTTTGTAAAGCTCTTCAACGTTTGGTGTTTATGTAGTTTGATGTTGTTTTCTATGGTTTGTATAATTTGTGTGTCTTTTGTATATGGATTTATGTAGTTTGATGCCGTTTTTATAAATAGAAGTTATGTTTTTTTTTATCAAAGTTTGTTTTGAATTACCGTGGACAGCACAGCACTGTACATGTACAGTGCATATTGATGTGAAATCCGTTACTGTACACTGAGCAGTGCACAGTGATGGCAATAATGGCCTTTTTTACAGGTTCTGATGTGCACAATGACCTTTTGTTTTAAGGGGTGATGTTTGTTTTCATGGTCTGGCTTCTATGCGTGCAAAAGCCGGATCCTATCAGAAATATCAAAAAAGTTGTTCACGCGTAGAAGTTGGATATCCCTGATATTTCCACGCCATAAATTAGAGTTGACCCTATCCATGTGAGCTGTAAGCGTCTCCTTTGCCATTTTCCACTATTCCCCATTTCTCCTCAAGCCATGGCTGCCAGTGCCTTCACCTCTTCATCTTCTCCCTCCCATCCAAGCTGGACCTATGATGCCTTCTTGAGTTTCAGAGGTGAAGATACGCGCAAAAATTTCACCGACCATCTCTATTTTGCCCTAAGAGATGCCGGAATCAATACGAGATGACAACGAGCTCCGAAGAGGAGAAGATATTACATCCGAACTGTTGTCGGCAATACAAAGGTCCAAAATCTCTATCATCGTCTTCTCCAGAAACTACGCGGCTTCTAGGTGGTGTTTAGAGGAACTTGGGAAGATCATGGAGTGCCGAAGAACAGTGAGGTAGCTGGTTCTACCTATCTTCTACGATGTTGAACCGTCGGATGTGCGCAACCAGACGGGTAGTTTTGCTCAAGCATTTTTGAAACATGAAGAGCGTTACTTGTTGGACATAAACAAGGTGATTAGGTGGAGGAGAGCTCTTACTGAGGCTGCAAATTTGTCTGGGTGGGATCTAAGAAACACTGTAGACGGGTAAGTGCCTTGTAGCCAATCATTTCTAGATCTTTAACTTTACTGATATAGATTTCAAATTTGTGAACAAAAATAATGATAATAACAGGATGGAACCATATTCCTTGTGATGCATTAGAAGTCATTGAAAAATATATATTATTGGCTTCAGTAAGGAAAAAGTCTAAATGTGATAAGATTTTATGTTCAAATTTTCCCGAAAATATCATAATAAAAGCTAATCAAAGGTTTGCTTTTAATAATAGATCCACACAGATAATATCAAGTTAAAGTTGACAAATTTAACTTCGATATATGTAATTATCTCAGAAAGAATTTTCATATTTTATACTAGAGCATATTCATATATACTTCCCTCTTTTTCTTTTTTTTTTTTTTTTTTTTTTTTTTTTTTTCTTCATCCGTTCTTTTGGTCCAATATACATCACAAGAGGTATACCTTTCTCTTTAAAAGTCTCAAGGTCTAGTTGGGATTTGAGGTCCAGATTTTTGTATGAAAAAAAAAGGGAAATTTTAGCAGCTAACTAAGTTGATACTCATAAATGTTTACATAGATTTGTGCATGCAACATAATTTTATGGCATCTAAAGTTTAATTTCTTCAAATTTGGGCCAAGTAGTATTTTAAGTACTAGAGTGTTAGGGATACTGGCCAAAATATGTTGAGCTTTTATCTGCCATCATGAAATATTTACTATTTTTAAATGGTTACTTGTATGTTTTGACTCTACCTAATTTCTAAAATAATTTGCAGGCAGGAAGCCAAATTTATTAGGAAAATTGTTGAAGAGGTTTTAAGGGAAGTCAACAGCACGTACTTATATGTCACACTCTATCCAGTTGGAATAAATTCTCGAGTGCAAGCCATCACTTCCTTGTTAAGGGTTGGAGCCGATGATGTCCGCATGGTAGGAATTTGGGGAATGGGTGGAATAGGGAAGACAACCATTTCCAAAGCCATATATAACCAAATTTTTCATAGTTTCGAAGGTAAAAGTTTTCTTGCAAATATTAGGGAAACTTTTAAGCAACCTAATGGTCAGGTTCGATTACAAGAGCAACTTCTTTCTGATATCTTAAAGATAGGCAAGATAAAGGTGAATAATGTTGATAGAGGGCTTACTATGATTAAAGAAAGACTTCGTGGTAGAAGAGTACTTGTTATACTTGATGATGTAGATAAGTTGGAGCAACTCAATGCCATAGCTAGAAGTCGTGATTGGTTCGGGCCCGGAAGTAGAATTATTATAACAACTAGAGATGAGCAATTGCTCAAGGCACTTGAAGTGGACGAAGTATATATAGCCGAAGAAATGTGTGAAAATGAGTCTTTGGAACTCTTTAGTTGGCATGCCTTTAGGAATAGTTATCCCACTAAAGATTATATGGACTTGTCAAGAAGTGTTGTTGCTTATTCTGGAGGATTACCACTAGCTCTTGAAGTTTTGGGTTCTTTTCTTTTCTCTAGGAGTAAGGAGGAATGGAAAAGTACATTGGAGAAATTGAAAAGGATCCCTGATGATAAAATTCAAACAAAACTTAAAATAAGCTTTGATGGATTAAGTGATAGTACTCAAAAGGATATATTCCTTGATATATCATTCTTTTTTATCGGAATAGACAAAAACTATGTTATACAAATATTGGATGCCTGTAATTTTTTTCCAGAGATTGGAATTAGTGTCCTCATTCAGCGGTGTCTTCTTTCAATTGATGAGAAAAACAAGCTCGTAATGCATGATTTGCTCCGAGACATGGGAAGAGAAATTGTTCGTGAAGAATGCCCAAAAATACCGGGAAAGCGTAGTAGAGTATGGTTGCATGAGGATGCACTTGATGTGTTGGCAAAGCATGAGGTAAGAACTTCCACTATAACAAAAAAAAAATAATAATAATAATAAAAATAAATAAATTAAAGGATGATTTATATTTTACTCTAACTTATTAACCTATTTAAATCACCCTTGAAATTTAAATTATTGCAATTCATCCCTTAAGTTGAAATTTCTGTTTTGATTGGCTCGCTTATAATTAGTTAAATCCACCAATTAATTTGGATGGAAAGTATAGAATGTGCCATGCACGTGTATCTGATTGTTGTAATAGGTGGGTGGTGTTGCTAAAGCAGATGTGTGTGAGGTAGATTGGAGGTGGGGGGAAAATGTGTTTTCTTTTTCTTTGTTTATATCGAAGAAATGGTACGTTCTGGGTGGTGTTGTAAAGAAATGATTGGTTTTGATTCCAGTATCTCATTTCAAGGGAGAAATTATCATTTCACAAGGCCCATATTTGTTTTCTTTGCTAACTTCATTCTACTATTTTGTTACTTTCAAGCATGCGTGGTTATATTATAGTAAGCTGGCCTCAGCTAAATGAAATACTCGACAAGAATGCATTTGTTGGCTCAAATATTGATAAGAGGATTAGAAAAATTGGGCATTTCCCTTCTTATAATTTTACGGTGCAAACTATAGGTTACATATTACTTGCTTTGTGGTGAACACTACAAAGATGTTTATATTTTCTTTTCAGGAAACTATATTTATTCTTGTCAAACTTATATTGAATTCACAAACACCTCATCTCCCAAATTTTCAAAAGTGACAATTGATTCTCCCAAATTACGCAACACCTTCATTTTAACCCATATGCTAGCATTTTCTGTTAAATTTGATGGAAGATTTACCACATGACTAATTTTGACTTTAACTGACTATTATTGTAGTGCACCGGGTAAATTACTAGGCTGTGATTAGTTTAGTTGGAGGGTTAGCAAGATTTCCTTGTTCATTAGGGATCGTTGGGGGAAGATTTTGGGGCATTTCGGTTTTGATCGAATGTTTGACCTACAACCAAGAAACCATTGGGTAAAATAGTAAACCGAACGTTCGCAAGGGGACTAGTGAACGTTCGTTGACCAAATTTTGACCCACTTGGTGATGATCGAACGTCTGCAAACTCTAAATCACTATGCCAACAGTACGCCGAACATTTGGTCATGGACCACCGAACGTTCGATGCTTTGTAGAACTGTCACAGCTGCGCCCTCAGCTTTTTCAGCCCTATAAATACTCCCTCCCACACCCTTCTAAGTCTCATTCTACCCTTTGAGCCCTAAAAAAACTATGCTTGAGTGTTTTGTGAGTTATGAGAAGGAGAATGAAGGCTTTCTTTGAGGTTCTTGCTCTAGAGGGGTAACCTCCTTAACTTGGCTTATTCTTTACCTAGTTGTTACTCTAGTTAAGTGTTTTCCATAGCTTGGTTGTTAGTTTTGGGCTTATGTTGTTGTTTTAGGTTTTAATCTTGGTTTAAACATGTGTTAGCATTTCAATCGTGTTTTACATGTTTTATTTTGCACGAATATATTATTTTAGGTTACGAGTGTGTTAGGAACTTTTTTGTAGTCTTAGAACTTGTTTAGAAATGATTAGAAGCCTCTTTGGTTTGAGATGAGTTTTCTGCCCAATAGAGAATGTTCGCACCCTTCTGGCCGAACGTTCGGCCTCGAACCCTAATGTTCACATAGTTTGACAGAACGTTCACTGGTCAGGCAGAACCTATGTTTTGGGTAGTTTAGAACAAGGACTCGTTTTAGTTCAGATTTAGGACTGATGATAGGCCAATTCAGAGATCTTGAGAGTGTTGAACACCCAGAGGATTATTTGGAGGATCTTTATGATACAAGTGAGTACAAACTCACATGAATACTTATCGTTATTTTTTTGTATTGCATGATTGTTTTATGTGTACTAAACATACATCTTTACGACTCTCATGAAATACATTTTGTTCTATTATGAATTTTGTGAAAATATGTGTTGCCTAAGTAAGATAATGAACATGGTGAGATTTTTAAAATCATGGATGTAAGAGACGAATAATACTAATTGCATCATATGCCACGGTATACCGGTACGTGTGGGATAACGATCATGGGCTTACTATACATGTCAACTCTATAGTCAAATGGGTGTGTGTTATATGGGTCTTGGATCCAATGGTTGTTTTGTGATGGTTGCAACCATGTTTGATTGACGAGCCACTACAGAACATACATCATTAGTAGTGGGAGCCACCCGAGGTCCAACTCAGTCGGGTTGTTAGTTTTATGAATGGTAGTGTACAATGGTCGGGGCACCGGCATTGTATTACAGGTTCCTCAGGACAATGCCAACCCTTTTGAGAATGGGTAATATCTTGAGTAGACCATATAGTTTGAACTATGACTAGATTCTCATAATTACAACATATATTATATCTATATTGCATCCATGATAAACTTGTCACATCACAATGCTGCATGAGATTTATTAACAACGGAGATCATCATTCAAATGACATGTACATTGGGTGCATTTTTTCTCACTAAGTCGTCGGGCTTACCCTTGTTTTCTTTCACCTCCATTATATATAATTGCATTGTTTAGCTAGCTTAGTTGAGAATAGATTCGACGACACCTAGTCATTATAAAGGATTTGATCAAGATCAATTTTTAGGACTTGGACCCTGTATGGCTCAAGTCGATGTGGGATGCCGACATATCTATTCTTCTGGAGTTGCTCAAGATCATCATTATGCTTTACTTAGTTAGACGTAACCCTTAGTTTATTCGAAATAGCTATTAGTGATATGTATTATATTTGGTGGCCGATCTCTAACCGATACATTTGGAGATCTATCTATGTTATGATGCTTTCCGTTTCAATCTCGATATTATGATTGTGGTTTTAAATTATTGCTATCTCTGTCCTTTATTTAAAGTCTTTCGTTGTAGTCTCCCTCCAGAGAGAATAAGATCCCCCTAAGTCTTGTTCCGAGACGAATAAGGTTGAGGAGAACCATGAATTCAATTACCAGTTAATTAATTTTCCTGGGGCGTTACAATTATACCTAACATAAGATATGTGAAAAGAAAAACATAAAAAATAAAAAAATAAAAAAAATAAAAAAAAAAATTAATTAATTCAACATAGCTTGACCGAGGAGGAGGTCATGGCCAGACACCCACATCCTCCCCTGGCTATGGAGACGCACGACCTAAATGTGAGTCTACCTAGACCAAAAGCTAGGTTGTTGTCATGGTGGGTCTTGGCCATGGAGACCTACAACCATGTTATGGGTCTTGGGCCCTAGTGACCCATACCTTGCCATGAATCTTCATGGCAAGTGGAGGCTACGGTAGATTATTATTATTATTATTTATGTAAGGGGGGTTAATTATATTTTTACACATCTAATGCGGGGTATATTGGAAAGAAAATGTCAAATTGGTCATGCGAAGATTTTTTCGTCCAATTTACCAAAAAAAAAAAAAAAATTAATAAAGGGGGTAACCTCAAAGTGTTGCGTAATTGGGTTGATTGTTACATTTTAAAGTTGGAAGGTATTTGCAAATAGAGTGTTAGTTCAAGGGAATTATATGTGTAGTTTTCCCTTTGTTTTTTTGTAAGTACATTAAAAACTCTCAACTTTAATATAACTACTTTAAAAGTGCATCACATTAATATTTTTCTTATCAGGGACCTGAAGCAATTGAAGGACTTACTTTAAAATTTCCAAGATTAAGTGATGTGACTTTCAGTACAAGACCATTTATAAAGATGGAGAGATTGAGATTACTCCACCTTGATCATGTCCACCTTACCGGAGATTATAAACATCTTTCTAAAGATTTAAGGTGGCTCTGTTGGCATGGATTCCCTGTAAAAGTTTTTCCAAACAACTTTTACTCAAGAAACCTAGTTGCGATTGACTTGCGACATAGCAATCTCACGCAAATTTGGAAAAATTCCGAGGTATATTATACTCATAACCATTAAGCCATAAATTTTGACATTTTGGTGCTAATATTTTGTTTCTTTCTTTCCTCGTTTGTTCAGCAACTGTTCGAGAAGTTGAAATTCCTAAATCTTAGTCATTCCCATTACGTGGTTCAGACCCCCAATTTTGCAAGACTCCCTAATCTTGAGAAACTAATACTCAAAGATTGTACAAGTTTGTTTGAGGTTCACCAATCTATTGGAGATCTTAATAATCTTGTTTTGGTTAATTTTAAAGATTGCAGAAGTCTTCAAAGTTTGCCAAAGAGTTTCTATAGGTTGAAGTCTCTTCAAACTCTCATTCTTTCTGGTTGTTCTAGACTTGACAATTTGGCTGACGAATTGGGGGAGATGGTATCCTTGACAACTTTTCTTGCAGATAACACTGCCATAAGACAAGTGCCATGTACCATAGTAAAGCTAAAGAACCTCAAATACTTGTCACTGTGTGGGTGCAAAGGATCACCATCTAAGTCATTCTCTTCACGATTTTGGTCTTGGATATTCCCAAGGAAAAGTCCCAAGCCAGTCAATTTGTTGCCTGCTTCACTACAAGGTTTGAACTCACTAAGAGATTTAAATCTCAGTAATTGCAATTTATCAGATGATGCAATTCCTAAAGATCTTGGAAGTTTATGTGCCCTTCAATCTTTAGATCTACAAAACAATCATTTTTGTAGCCTACCATCGAGCCTTGGTGGTCTTCCGAACCTTAAAGATCTCTTTTTGGGTTATTGCACAAAGCTTCGATCAATTCCAGATTTACCACCAAGTTTGACTGCGGTGGATGCATCATACTGCATGGCGTTGGAAAGATTGCCAAATCTATCAAATATCTTAAATATGGAAGCTTTGTACCTCACTGACTGCAACAAATTAGCCGAGATTCCTGGCTTGGATAAGATGTTGAAGCGCATTGACTTCCTTAGCCTGGAAGGGTGCAGCAATTTAACAAATACTTTTAAAGAAAGCATCCTACAGGTTCTCTCTCTCTCTCTCTCTCTCTCTCTCTCTCTCTCATATTTGTTTATGGTACTGCTTATATACATAATGCTTTTGGTGGCTACAGGAATGGACTTTGAGTGGATTTGGTAGTACGTTTGGCATTTTTGTCCCTAATAATGATATACCTGATTGGTTTACGTATAAGGATGAGGGACGCTCTGTATGTTTTGAAGTACCTCACATCATTGATCGTAATATGGAAGGGTTCACTGTATGCATTGTTTATTCAACATATGACAATTGCAAGATTGGGGTCTCTTCTGATCTTCCTAGCATTTCCGTAATCAATAAAACCAAGAGTACCATTAAGCAAAATGAAAGGCCATTTAGCATTGCTCTAAAAATGTCGCATGAAGATCACATTTGGCAAATCAATTTTCCTAAAAGTGAGTTCAATTTGGAGGCCGGTGACGAAGTAGAGGTTATCGCAGATTTTGGGTCAGAAATCAATGTTAAGAAGATAGGGGTTTGCCTAATATACGAGAGGGTTATTGATGGACAAATTATTCATTATGCCTCTACATCGAATAAGAATGCCATTGTTATTAGTGATGACAGAGATGTGTCCATAGATCAGGTTGCAATCGAGTCTAAAATAGGCCTTGGTGATGATGAAGTAGAATTGAGCAATGGTTGCTTTGCCGATGAACGAGATGCTAAAAGATTGAGGTGTGAACATAGTATTGATGATAAAGCAGAATCAAGCCATGGTTGCTTTGACGACGATCGAGAGGCTAAAAGATTGAGGTATGATCATAGTGCTGAAATGAGGATAGATCACGATTGAACAAAGAAAGCTCATATCACAATAAGTAAGTGCATTTCATGATTGTTTCTCATTTGGACCCATTCGATTCTTTCGATAATTATTTGAATTATGTATTTGGGTTTTTGTGGAGATTTGATTTGTATTCAAAGATTTCAATGTTGATTCTTTTTTTTCTCTTCATCTTTTTTACATTGATTCTGGAATTGTTTTAACGATTTCTTGAGGCTTTAGTGGAGTATTTTCAATCTCTGAGTTTGAATTTCAATTCTTAATATTCTCTTTTACGATTGTTATTGTTTTGATCTTTGTTTGTTATTGTGCCTCTATGTTTTGCAGTAGTTATGTTATTTATAGAAATATTATATCGATTTGGTGATAATGGCAAATAAATTATGCATGTGAAGCATCTTCTTGATAAAAACCTGCCTTTTTGTAATGTCTCTCAAACATCCCAGCTCAATCTATTAACTTACTTCTATAAGTTCAAAAAATTTCTAGGAAAAGAAACTCCTAGAACATTAAAACAAGGGAAAAATCCACTTTACCCCATAAGTTTCAGGAGTTTTTCAATTTGAATCTCAAAGTTTAAAAATTGGCAATGTACCTCCCTAATGTTTCAAAAATTTTCAATTTAAACCTTCTGTTACTAATTTTCATCAAATTGAACGGAAATCTATGAAATTACGTAATTACCATCAGGCTTTATTTAAAAAAATTTCGTCCAACTTAACGGAAATTAGTAAAGAAGGTTTAAGTTGAAAATTTTTGAAACATTAGAGGGTACATTGCCAATTTTAAACTTTGAGGTTTAAATTGAAAAACACCTGAAACTTTAGGAGTAAAGTGAATTTTCCCCTTAAAACAATTGATGTCCTAGTATTATGTGTGAAGCATCTTCTTGATAACTCTCACAGATAAACTCCTAGTATTATGTGTGAGAGAGTTATCAACTGATAACTGTTATCAAGAATTCAAACCTACATTCAAGTGAAGATAAGGATAGCATTAGTTCGGATAAATATAAGGAGAAAATACACTTTACCCCCTAAACTATTCACTCATTTGTACTTTGACGTCCAATGTTTAAAAAGTGATATTTGACCCCTCAAAGTTTAACACAGTGACAAAAAAACTCATCCGTTTATTTTGGCTGTCACTTTGAACGGAAACCTAGTCATATGCGTGACACGTGACACTTTTCAACCAAAAGGTTCGAAAATGCCCTCGGGGTAAAGCGTAAACATAAATTACTTCGGGGGTAAAATGTAAACATAAATTACTTCAGGGGGTAAAGTGTAAACATAATAAAAATAAAATAAAAAAGGCTTATTTAAAAAATAAAAAGGAAAACTAAACTAAAACAAAAAAACTCGGGTTAATTACCCTTTTAGTATTAAGGTTCTCACTTTTCTTTTTTCTTTTTTTTTTTCACCTATATTACAAATCGTACAATAGATGGTACCTGAGTTATGGGAAAGGATTCGGCTTTCAACTACCGCACCATGCAGTAGCCCAAAACGACCCAGTTTGGGCAATAAACAAATAATTTTTTTAAAAGAAAAAGTAAAATATTAAAAAAATAAAAGAGAAAGAAAAAAAAAAATGATAGGGCTGGGGTGGCCGTCCACCCCAAAACCATTTGAAAAATTCAATCCTTTGCAGGTCCAGCCGATTATCTCACCTGTTAACTTGCCTTTCCATTATCCTCCTCCAACTTTCTCGAGAAAGTGACAAAAAATTGGAAGCCAAAAGGAAAAATTCAAAGAAACCCAAAACTCCAAAAAACAAGAGGTCCTTGTATTTCACACCACCAGCAACACCCATTTCAATATGTAATCCTCGTATATCACTCACAAATGGCGCCTCTGAGCTGTGTTTCCCAAAGGCCATGGGGTCGATCTTCGTCGATTCCGGCATCGGTGAAGGCTATCATGTGCTTTCTCTGATTCCCTCCTCTCCCTGATTTCCCTTGAAGGCATGGATTTTATGGATATGATGGAGCAAGAACATGCACCAAATCTGCAAGAACATCATGCAGAGACGAAGGATCACCCGGATGACATGGCGTCAGTGTTCTTGGAGTTTCTTTCTAATGGCCAAGGGGCTACCCTTAGTTTTTTATTTTTAATTCTTTCTAGTTTTTAGTTTTTTAAACTTTTTTAATTGTTTTAATATTTTTAATTATTAGTTTTTTATATTTTTTAATTCTTAAATAATTGTTTATTATATTTTTTAAAAAACCTATTTTTTCCCTTCCCAAAACTGCACCAAGTTTTGGGCTACCGCATGGTGCGGTAGTTTTCAACTAGCTACCGCACCTAAGCCGGATCGTATGGAAAAAGACGAACTTGGTACTTCCATCACATTCTGTTAGCCCAAACTAACATACTGCCATGTGTCACCTTCAAAAAATGCCACATGTCCTAAAAATATTTGGCGCCACAAGTACTAAAACAATGCCAATTTGGCATCACATGTCATAAAAAAAAAAAAATAATTAAAAAAAATAAAATCAAAAAAGATAAACCCTAAAAAAATTGAAAAAATTATGGCCACCCCATTTTGTCCTTTCGGGGTGGTTTCGGCCACCCCTAGACCGTCCCTAGGGCCATCCTCGTGCCACATGTCCTACATATTAAAATATATTAAAAATATTATTTTTGCTTTTAAATATAAATTAAAATTGTACAATAAGACATATATATATTTCAGTTTTGTGCTACTCTGGGTGGCCCAACCACCCCCCCAAGGGCCACCGCTTGCCTGTGGGTGGTCTTCTAAAATAACAGGGAGTTTGCCCCCCCTGGCGTGGATTGGCCACCCCAAGGGCCAAACAGTGGGTTTAAAATACCTATTGGCTCTGGGTGGCTTGGCCACCCTCCCAAGCCAAACGGACCCTGGGGTGGTCCGGCCACCCCAAGGGCAAAAAAAAAAAAAAAAAAAAAAAACTGAAAAGAAAATATTATTATATTATTTTAATTTTAATTTATTTTTAAAATAAAAAATAATATTTTAATATATTTTAATAGGTGGGACACGTGGCATGAGAATGGCCCTATGATTCTCCTAAGGCCATCCTGGCCATTAATTGGAGGCCTCTCTAGTCCAAAAGTACTGGAGAGGATCCGAATTCCCCTATGGGTGGCTCAGCCAGTTATTAAACCATTTTTTTTTTAAGGACATGTGGCATTTTTTAGGGGTGACACATGACAGTCCGTTAGTTTGGGCTAACAAAATGTGACGGAGGTACCAAGTTGGTATTTTTTCATAACTTAGGTACCATCTGTGATACGATTTATAACCTAGGTAAGAAAATAAATAAAGTGTGAACCTTAGTACTAAAAAGGTAATTAACCCGAGTTTTTTTGTTTTAGTTTAGTTTTTCTTTTTCTTTTTTTAAATAAGTTTTTTTTTTTTTTTTTTAATGTTTACACTTTACCCCCGAGGGCATTTTCGAACTTTTTGGTTGAAAAGTGTCACGTGCCACACACATGACTAGGTTTCCATCCAAAGTGACAGCCAAAATAAACTGATGGATTTTTTTGTCACTGTGTTAAACTTTGAGGGGGTCAAGTGTCACTTTTTAAACATTGGACGTCAAAGTGCAAATTGATAGATAGTTCAGGGGGGTAAAGTGTATTTTTTCCTAAATATAATATTAGCTAGTTTATCTTATCTATAAACTATTTGTAATTTGAATTTATATTTGTAATCTCTGTTTTATTTATATATACAAAGTCTTAACCACAATTGATGGTAAGGCAGATAATCCAAACACTAAAGTTATATTTCTATTACATGGTATCAAAACATTCCTAGGCTAACGTCATTTTTTTTCTCCCTCCTTTTTTAATGGCTGCTTCATCCACTTCTGCCAACCCCATGCCTTATCTTACTGTTCCCTCTTCTTTCCCTCACAAACAAACCAATTATCTAGTTCGGGAGCTTGCTATCTTGCCTATCATCAAATGCCAACATCTTCGAGGCATATTGATGGTTCTATTACGAGCCCCCCTCCAACCATTACCTCCAAAAAAGATGCCGTTGAAATTACGTCCCAAAACCCAGCTTGACTTCAATGGCACATGCGCGATCAATGTTAGACAGTTATCAACTGAATTCAAATGAACATTCAAGTGAAGATAATGATAGCATTAGTTGTAGCATTAGTTGTGATAAAGAATATCTTTATCACAACTAATGCTACAACTAATGCTCCTTATCTTCACTTGAATGTAGGTCAGAATTTTTGATAACATGGAGAGAGTTATGAGTTCATAACTCTCTAACATTATTTTTAGATCGATGGTCTATAAAACAAAAAAGAAAATTGTGAAAATATGTTTAGGTACGGAGGTGAATTAAATTGAATATAATACAAAATTTATGTTTGGGTGATAGTATTTTTTGGTTTTTTTTTTTTTTTTTTGAAATCTATTTAGGAATGATTTATATGTATGTTTTTAAATAAAACACGTGAGAAAAACGAATCTAATAGCTTCCTCATCATATGGACTCGAGGTGTAACCGTAACCACTTATAAGCGCTAATGCGGATAACAGCAAATAATCATATAACCGCCTAGCTAGGCCTATTACAGTTAACAATGAAAGGAATTGAGAAAATGGAGTAATAAGCTATTACAATTGACAATGAGAGGCCTTTGATTTGACGTTCGTCAAGGATAGCTTGGGTCTTTGATTTCCAGGAAAATTACCCCCTCAAAGTTTAAGGCGATTTTCAATTCGACCACCAATGTTTCAAATTTCAGAATGCACCTCCCCTTAACTTGGTAATTTTTTTTTCAATTCCGGACCAATTTCTATCCAAAAATTCCATATTGTCCCTCATTTTTACTTTTTATCTTTTATAAAAAAAGGGTTAATAACTTTTTTCTGCATTCTAGCCACTTTTATATTTTTTCTCTCCCCGAGTTTTAAAATGACAACTTAAGACCTAACCTATGGTAAGAGACAAAAATCAATACTGTTGAGTTCCACAAATCACTTAACGGGTTTAGTAGGAAAATCAATGAAAGTTTTAACCTAAAAAAAGTAAAATAATTAAAATTAAAAAAAAAAAAAAAAAAAAAAAAACGAGCTGCCTCTGTTTGGTTGCCGAGAAAACAAGGGAAATAATGTGTTGCCGAGTTGACAAGAATTTATTTTTATTTCAGACACTATTGCATGTCAAGTTCTTTTAGGTAATTTTAGAGACTAGTTTTAAGCTTTCCTTGTTGATTTTCCTACTAAACCCGTTAAGTAGGACTGACGAAACTAACAGAGGTATTGATTTTGTCTTTTCCCCAGAGGTTGGGTACTAAATTTGTCATGTTTTAAAACTCAGGGGAAAAAAAATAAAAAAGTGAAAACTCAGGTACCAAAAAAGTTATTAACCAAAAAAAAAAAAAAAAATTGGGGTTGCAAAAATGGCCAGATGGCCAAAGGGTGCTATGGCCACCCCGAATATTTTTTTTTTAATTTTTTTTATAAAAAATATAAATAATAAATTAGGGTCAATATGAGAATTTTTGGATGAAATTGGTCGAATTGAAAAAAATTTGCAAGTTTGGGGGGGTGCATTGCAAAAATTGAAACATTGGTCGTCGAATTGAAAATCGCCCTAAACTTTGGGAGGGTAAAGTATAGTTTTCCTTTGATTTCCTTCGAGTTTGTTTATATTGGCCTTACTTGTGGTTGTTTTTGGCATGTGAGGATGGTTTGTCGCACTTTGGTGGCAGAGGTATAGTTTTTTTTTTTTTTTTTTGCAGATTTCGTGTTTGTTTTAGTCTAAAATGATTTTTGAAAAGTACTTTTGGTATTTTTTGGTATTTAGAGTAACATAAAATAATAGCTAACAAAAAAACATTTTTGGTTTGACTAAAAAAAATTTCTTTAATTTCTGTTAAAAAAAAAAAAAGGTTTCATTTTTTAAAACGTTAAACTATTTTTCATGGTTTGGCTTTTCATTCTGATTTCAGTTTTTTAAAATGATTTCATTGCAGGGAAAAATAGTATTTGATTTAGAGTGCGATTTTACATTCCAAAATTGTGTATTGTTTAGGAGTCCGTGAAGAAAAAAAATTGAAGTTTTAGAATAGATCCTCGTGCCCTCAGTTGAATAATCTAAGATTAGTTCCCTATTTAAGCTGAGATTGAACTTCACGTATTTTGTTCGCACTATCTCCTTATCGCTGCCTCCTAGATTTTGTAAATGTTTAAGGCAAAGCAAAAACTGACCTAAAAATATTAGGGTCAAAATCTGCAATAAATGTTACAATATATATATATAATGTTGGGTGCTGGAAACTAACAACACCCTGTTACAATGATTTGCAAATATAAGATTTTGTTTCAAATACAATAAATACAAAAGAAAAAATGTTTTTGTTGAAAAAAGAGTAGCAAGCCCATCAGCAACGGCGTCCGGAAGACCACTTACGAGAGCAATATTTCCCGTGTTTTAAGAGTCCCGTCCGGACGAGCCCATTTACCGTCTAGACGGCCCGTAGTCTGCTAGGTTTAATTTAAGTGTAATTGAATCCTAACTAGACTAGGTGTCTTGGTATTCTATATATAGATCTCTACAGATCTGTATGAGACGAATTTTCTGGATCTAGAATTCGCTGTCGTGTGCTAAGAGAGTCTGTGATATAGAGTCAACCGGAGTTCCGGTGAAGGGAGATCACGTAGAAGGATTGTGCCAGCTGTCTCTGGAAAGGGCTACTGCGGTAGAAGGCAAGTGGGTCGCTTGTCTTATACAAGATCGTGTCAATTGCAAAGGTTTTGTAAGTGTGAACGTCTTGTAATCCTTTATTCTTTTACTGAGTTAGTTGATTTCCTGGGTTTGGCTGCCCCGGAGAGGTTTTACTTTTAGAGAGTTCTCTAATTGGTTTTCTCTTCGTAACCAAAATATCTGTCTTGTTTATTGTTTATTGTTTCATATATTTTTGGTTGTTTATTAATTGTTAGGTCAGATCTATTTCCGCATAATATTGTGTGAAACACCTATACATTCAGAATAGGTGTCGTTTGGAGTCGTATATAGAATTTTCACTTATAACTTACAAAAAAAAAAAAAAAAAACACCCACACACTAAAGGATATTGGAACAAATTGTCCCCTTAAAAAAAGAAAGTTGTTCTCGCTTTGAAGTGGCCATTAATTATAGCTGGCCCAACCCTTCTGAATTTCGTCTTCTTTGCCATTTTCAACTTTTCTCCAATTCTCCTCAGGCCATGGCTGCAAGTGCCTTCACCTCCTCATCTTCTTCCTCTCATCCCAGCTCGACCTATGACACCTTCTAGAGTTTCAGAGGTGAAGACACGCGTAAGAACTTTATCGACCACCTCTATTTTGCTCTAAGAGATGCCGGAATAAACCCATTCAGAGACAACAATGAGCTCCAAAGAGGAGAAGATATTACATCCGAATTGTTGTCGACAATACAAAGGTCCAAAATCTCTGTCATCGTCTTCTCCCGGAACTACGCAGCTTCTAGGTGGTGCTTAGAGGAACTTGTGAAGATCATGGAGTGACGAAGAACATATAGTGAGGTAGCTGGTTCTGCCTATCTTCGATGATGTTGAACAATCGGATGTGAGCAATCAAACAGGTAGTTTTGCTTAAGCCTTTTTGGAACATGAAGAGTGTTACTTGTTGGACACTGACTAGGTGCTCAGGTGGAGGAGAGCTTTGATTGAGGAGGCTAATTTGTTTAGGTGGGATCTAAAAAACACTGCAAACAGTGCGCCAATATTTTTAGATCTTTTAACTTTAGTATTATAGATTTCAAATTTGATGGACAAAAATAATGATAATAGCAGGATGGAACCGTATTCCTTGCAATGTGTTATAAGTCATTGCTCAATCTTATTGGATTTAGCAAGGAATAAGTCTAAATGTGATCAGAGTTTATGTTCAATATGCATCAACTTTCTTCTTCTTCTTTTTTATATTTTTTTATTTTTTAACTTCCTTTTATTCGTTCTTTTGGTCCAATATATATACATAACAAGAGGTATACCTTTTTCTTTAGAAGTCTCATGGTTTAGTGGGGATTTGATGTGCAGATTTTTGTATGAAAGAAGGGAAATTTTAGCAGCTAACTAAGTTGATATTCACAAATGTTTACATAGATTCACAAATGTTTAGATATATTTGTCTATGAAACATTATTTTATGATATCTAAAGTTTAATTTCTTCAAATTTAGCCCAAGTGTATTTTAAGTACTAGTGTGTTAGGGATAATGTCTAATATATGCGGAGTTTTTATCTGCCATCATGAAATATTTACTATTTTCAAATGATTACTTGTATGATTTGACTCTACCCAATTTCTAAAATAATTTGCAGGCATGAAGGTAAATTTATTAGGAAAATTGTTGAAGGGAAGTTAAGGGAAGTTAACAACACGTACTTCTATGTCACACTCTATCCAGTTGGAATATATTCTCGTTTACAAGCCACCACTTCATTGTTAAGGGTTGGAGCTGATGATGTCCGCAAGGTAGGAATTTGGGGAATGGGCGTGGAAAACAACCATTTCTAAAGCCATATATAACCACTTTTTTCATAGTTTTGAAGGTAAAAGTTTTCTTGCAAATATTAGGGAAACTTCTAAGCAACCTGATGGTCAAGTTCTGGAACAGCTTCTTTATGATATCTTGAAGACAAGCAAGATAAGGATGAATAATGTTGATAAAGGAATTAGTATGATACAAGAAAGACTTCGTAATAGAAGGGTACTTGTTATACTTGAAGATGTAGACCAGTTGGAGCAACTCAATGCCATAGCTAGAAGTCGTGACTGGTTCGGCCCAAGAAGTAGGATTATTATAACAACTAGAGATGGGCAATTGCTAAAGGCACTTGAAGTGGACGGAGTATATATAGTGAAGGAAATGAGTGAAAATGAATCTCTCGAACTCTTTAGGTGTCATGCCTTTAGGAGTTGTTCTCCCACAGAAGATTATATAGACTTGTCAAGAAGTGCCATTGCTTATTTCAGAGGATTACCACAAGCTCTTGAAGTTTTGGGTTTTTTTTTTTTTTTTTTTTCTAGGAGCATTCAAGAATGGAAAAGTGCATTGGAGAAATTGAAAAGGATCCCACATAATCAAATTAAAAACAAAAAGCTTAGAATAAGCTTTGATGTACTACGCTATACTACCAAAAATGATATATTCCTTGGGATATCATGTTTCTTTATTGAATGGACAAAGACTATGTTATACAAATATTGGATGCTTGTGGTTTTTTGCAGAGGTTGGAATTAGTATCCTCATTCAGTGATGTCTTCTTTCAATTGATAAGAGAAACCAGCTCAAAATGCACGATTTGCTTCGAGACATGGGAAAAGAAATTGTTCGTGAAGAATATCCCAAAATTCCTAGAAATTGTAGTGGATACGTGAGGATGCACTTGATATATTGGCAAAGCATGAGGTAAGAACTTCCACTAAAAAAATGATTTTTTTTTTCTGTTTTAGCTAGACATTACTAAATGACAAATTTGCCCCCTAACCTTTTTTTTTTTTTTTACTATTCAATGCGGGAGAAGGGGACATAAAATTTCCACTAACGTAAGTCTACAAAGTTGGATCATTACCGTACTAGTTTTCACAAAATGGCCATAGTGACTCTTTAAGGAGAAGTGATAGGGAGTCAAACAAATGAATCAAAATTTTTTTTTCAAACTAATGTGGCAGACTATGAGTGGCAGACAAGGGAGAGAGAATTGCACTTTTTTAATTTTAAAACCCTTGCCACGTCAGTTTAGAAATTTTTCTAGGTTCATTTGTTTGGCTTCCTAGCACTTCTCTTTAAGTATAAGAAACCCAACACCACAAACCTACTTTTTTGGACTTAAATCGACAATAATTATTAAGACTAATTCAAGAAAGTAGGATTTTTTTCTCCCTTTTTATCCCATAAAGGTTATATCACTTTCAAAATTACTACTGGATTAAAATCAAATAGTGATTTATTGTTAAGTGCTAAAATATTCATATTTTAACCCCTTAATTTACACTTGTTAATTTTTTAGCCTTGTTATTTTTTGCTATTTTATTTCCTTTTTGTGATTTCTATGTTCTTGTAGGTCATTGAAGAATAGGAAGCATTTCTGGAAGTATCGGGCTTAAAGGGCAATTTGGAAAAAAGCTAGAAGTTTTCGGATCATGCACAAGCAACCAGACACAGTGCGATCGAGCGCTCTGCACCTAAGCTCGAGTGCATCAGTGCTCGAGCACCTCAACCAAGGAGCGAGCGCAAGCGAGCACTCGCACGCACAAGAAGAAGCATCGATGCAACTGCACTCGAGCGCAAAAGACATGAGATCGAGCGCAGCCTTGCGGTCGAGCACACACGGGCCAGGATCGAGCGTATTTGTGCCAGCTCACATGACAACTTGCGGAAATAGTCCTTTTTCAACCAAAACTAGGTTTCCCAACTGCAATCGAGCGCAGAAGACAGTTTACTAGTGTTTCTAGGACTTCTAGGATTTTTCTAAACCTATAAATAGACCTCTAGGGCTCTAGGAAAAACATACAATTCAATACACAATTCTTGAGGGAGAAATAAGAGGCTACTTCAAGAAGTGTTTCTAGTTTCTTCTTTCCCTTTTCTTTTTAGTTTTATTTTAATTATGTGTAACTAAATACTTTAGTAGAGCTAGATTGAAGCCCTAATCATGTCTCTTTAATATTTCAATATTGGTGCCTTTGTGATCATCATATTGTGATGCTTAACTTGAATTTTTTTTCGCTTTATTGAATTCCTTATATGAATGTGTTTAACCAACATATGCATGTGGTATGAATTAGTTATTTAAGTCAATTTGGATGATCAAGTCCTATGCTTAATAGAGTGACAAAAGATATCTTTGCAGGTTCTTGGGATAATCAACATGGGGAACCGGGAGTATACATCCATGCCCTAAGCCTCATGTGTTGTCACGCCCCCGATAAAGGTGAATAGGGGAAACACGAACTTAAAAGGAAATCGCAACAATTAAGGAATATAATTATTAGATATCATTATATTAATACTAAACCAAGGAAAGATAGGAAGGCAAAAGTTATATAGAACTAGTGTTTTAATTTGAACATTTATAAGATCTTGTATACATATGAGCTGAGAATCCAAAAATAAACATTTCAAGCCCTGTTAGGAGGCATAACCAAAAGTGACTACTATAGGGAGGTTATAGCCTCCTCATGCGTCAATGTCCTCCTATATACAAAATAACAAAAAATGTGCAGTCTACAAAAAAACAAAAGACTGCACAGCTATGGCTTGATCCTTGCAACCCATTGGAATCCCAGGCTCTGAAACTCCTATGGCTTCGCAAAGCAGTAGGTCCATGTATCCCAGGCATAAGGCCATATGATCGGATCCTCAAGTATAAGGACACCTGCTAGAAGCCCCATTCTTAAAACTATTATGTATAGCGGCATCTGAAAAAAAATAAATAAATAAAGGCAAAAGGGGTGAGTTCGACAACTCAGTAAGTAGCCACAACACCAAGATGCTATAAAACATGCTATGCAGATTTTATGCCATAATCTCAGTTATGCACAAATAATAAAATAATTGACAATTAATACAAGAATAGCAAGTAACTTATGAGATGAGCAAGCACTTCCTTTTACTTTTCTTTTAAAACTACTGTTTTACCCTTTTGACCCGACACCACAAATTTACCGTGAGCGGCGCACGTTGGCTTGTCCTGGAGGACCTATATGCTCATCCTGTCATCACAGGGGAGAGCTACCAGGTTGGGAACTTCCCTAGGTGAAGGCCACCTGGCCGGTAGCCCACACCTTCTCGTAACCGTCTTTCGGTGTGCTTGCCATGCTACCCTATGCGGTACCAATCGTCACTATAATCGTATCTCGGGTTAAACATTTATAAGCATGAATGCACATATAACATTTCATATGATCTGTAAGCTCATCTGTAACTGAATGCTATGCCATGAACTTTGAGAGCTCTTTTCATTCATAATCATTGTCATGCATAACTCATAAAAAGTGAGATAATTGTAATATAAAAAAATTCTTACACCATGGCATATGATTGAATAAAACTTTGCATTAAAATATAAAAGGAAGTGCAATCATGTAAGTAAAATCCCCAACATTTTTCCAAATGATTTATAATAAAATTTTGTTGGGGTTTTTGGTGTTATACTCATATATATGTATATATATATATATATATATGTGTGTGTGTGTGTGTGTGTACGGACCCCATGTGTAAGCATATAAAATCATATCCCAAAAATATTGCACAGGTATATATATATAGTCCTTATGATATCAAATTTCCAATCCCCAATGCTGTGTATATTTATATACACAAAAACAATGTTGCATATATATTTATATACACACATAACCTTACGTGACTATATATATATATATATATATATATACATGTGTGGGGTGCTATTCATTTATCCTACAAGTCTTACATATCTAAAAATTTATTTATTTATTTATTTATTTATTATTATTATTATTATAGGATGTATAAAATCTAATCACAAAAACACTATACTTATGTGAACATATATGAAAAAATCTGTCTACACAAAATATTGCATATATATAATCTTTATAAAACCTACAGAACTAACATTTCAATAATAAGAGTCATTTTTACAAACTCCTTAAATAACCACCCATATAAGAATCCTAAAATACCCATAAGAAGCAAATAATAACATATCATCAATCTCTTTCCAAGAAAACAAAATGATAACAGAGAAAGAGGGCAATAGTTCCTCATCGCTACTGTGCTAAGAGTGAGATTGCAAGAAAAACTTGAAATAAACCTCCTGCTTGTGTTTCTCTACTGTGTGGGGGTGAGGAATAATGGAAGCTTTTTGGGGTATTTATACTATAACTAAGGAGAGTTGAGAGAGAGAGATATAATAAAAAAAATCAAGCTAAAAGACAAGTGTCAAAATGGATATGGGGAATCCATGCAGAAGGACAAATGTCCAGTACGTGGCTTCAAGATACCTAATAGGCTTATGCATGAGATACAATTGTCAATGCATAGAAGGGATAAAGACATGCTGTTTTGTTCTTTTCTTGGAAACCAAGAAGGCAAAAGGCTTTAATTAATAAAAGCTCTCTCTCTCTCTCTCTCTTTTAATTTTTTTTTAAAGGCCTACGTTGAGTTTGTAATAAACAATTTCCTCCTAGATTCTAGGAGACTTTAATTGGCTAAAAACTCTCAAGTCCTATTTTAGTGGATCCTCTTGTATATTCATATAGATTTATATATGTAACTATAAACTCCCACGTGCATATATATATATATATATATATATATATATATATATATATCCTATTAATAGCACTTATAAAAACATTTTAATATATACCAAAATGCTTTATAACTCTATTTTAAATCAAAAAATCTACAGAATGTCACATGTGTTTGTCAATTTCCATTGAATTATACTTTCTTAAAGAACAACTTAGTATACACCCATGCTAAATCCTTTGAGAAAGAAAAGAATTAGAGTATACACCCATGCCCTTAGGTTTACAAACATTAAGTAGTCTTGATATGATTGGAACATTGGCATATTGTTATATTATTTGAGTAAGATTAGTGGTGGATATCAAAGCCCTACCTTTTCACTTATTTTTTTCTCTTTTCATTATATCAATTTCGTGACAATCTTGATATTTAATTTAGACAATCAATTCTAAGCAAAATCAACAATCCTCGTGGGAATGATTTCGTATTTGCCGCACTATACTATTATTTGATCTTGTGCACTTGCGAGTTAAAACGTACCAAGTATTTGCCAATTAATTTAGGTGGGTATTTGGCACAACAAGTTTTTGACGCCGTTGCCGGGGATTGTTTAATT
>NC_081545.1:19833585-19844917 GCF_901000735.1 Corylus avellana | reverse complement strand
TTTTTAAAAAAATGTATTTTTTTAAAATAAAAAAAGAAAAAAGAAAAAAGAAAAGGAAAAAAATTGGGGGTGGCTCTTGGCCATTTGGGGGTGGCTAGGCCACACCCTTTGGCCATGGGGGTGGCCATCTGGCCGGATGGGGGTGGCCGAGCCACCCCCTGGGCAAGCCACCCCCTTGGGGCCCAAGGAGGGGCCGAAACCGTCCCCAATACCCATTGGGGGTGGCCGAAACCACCCCCAATGGTGGTTGAGGGTGGTTTCAGCCACCCCCTAGGCTCCATGGGGGTGGCCGAGCCACCCCTAGTGGGTACTGGGGGTGGTTTCAGCCACCCCCATCCGGCCAGATGGCCACCCCCAATTTTTTTCCTTTTCTTTTTTCTTTTTTTTACTATAAAAAAAAAAAAAAATTTTATTTTTTTTTAAAAAAAAATTAAATAGGTGTCATGTGTCAACATCTGATTGGTTCACTTGTCAGTCATAACGGTCAACTAACGGATGGACTAACTTGGTCCTTTATCAAAACCCTAGGGGGGTCCTGTGACAAAAATGAAACCCAGGGGGGTAAAAATAAAGCTTCCAAACCTCAGTGGGGTATTAAGTACTTAACCCTAAAATCTAATTCAAGGGAAAATTTCTTATCTCTTTGTCCAGCTGACAAAAGATTTGGATATCTTCTTGAAGTATGTGTTCCCACAATGTTTCAATGTGATTATCCAATGTACTCAGTTCTATTGACTGACAATAGGTCTCACTCTTAGAAACATCTAAGTAATCAACATTTTCACATTTGAGTCCACGTACTTCTTAGAATTTAGAATCAAAGTCCAAAGAAGCCTTTTAAGGAGTTTATTGTCTTTTCTCAATATACAGTATTTTTCATGAAAAGCCAATTCCTTGGTCTGTTCAATGCTTTAGGGTCTCGGCACACTACACATCAATCTCGTAGACACCGCTTTGCTTGATCAAGGTAGATCACCAAGATTTGATTTGTAACAGTCTTGTCAAAATGGAATGTCCAATTCCATTTACCGATTGGGAACTTTAAACCTTTAAGGATAAAATGATTTATGGACTAAGACCTTGTGTGATAACGATATTACTCACACCCTTATCCATATTCAATGTAATCCTGTGACCTTTCACATGTATGATGAACAATAGGTAATAAACATGTAAAAGATAATATATGTCAAGCTCCAAATGAGTTAATGAATAAACAGCATATTGATTACAAAGATGGAATGCCTTCATGGATTATAAAATCATTGGCATTATGGGCATAATCCCAACAAACTCCTACTTTCCCTTAATTCCAGAGAGGCATATATTTTACTCCCATTCCTTCCATGTGAGATTCGAAAATCTTATGTGGCAAGGTAGTCGTGAATGGGTTTGCCAAATTCTTTGCAGATAGAATCTTAGCTACAGTTGTATCTCCTCAAGATACCATCTCTCTTATGAGATGATACTTGCACTCGATGTGTTTCCCTCTCCTATGATTCCTTGGTTCTTTAGATTGTGCAACTGCTCCACTGTTGTCACAAAACAACGTAATGAGAGATTGCTCTATCTTCATGACACCAAGATCCACTAGGAACTTCTTGAGCCAGACTGCCTCTTTTGTAGCCTCACAAGCTGCAACGTATTCAACTTCCATAGTGAAGTCAGCAATGCAAGATTGCTTAACACTTCTCCAACTAATGGCTCTTCCACCAAGGGTAAAGACATACTGTGAGGTAGACTTTCAGGAATTACGATCTGACTGGAAGACATAATTTGTGTAACCAGTCACCATCAAATCCTCGCAATGGTAGACAAACATATAATCCCTCGTCCTCCAAAGTTACTTGAGTATATGCTTTACAGCTACCCAATGCATAGGTTCAAGATTTGATTGATATCCGCTGACTATGCCTACTACAAAACATATATCAGGCCTAGTGCATAGCATAACATACATGAGACTTCCTACAGGCGAGGCATAAGGAACTTTTCTCATTTCTTCTTCTTCTAGAGGTGTCTTAGGACACTACTCTTTTGTAAGAGGTACTGCATGCCTAAAGGGTAAAAGTCCTTTCTTGGAGTCTGTCATGCTAAACTTTGCTAGTACTTTGTCAATGTATGCAGATTGGGATAAGCCTATCATCCTATTTTGGCAATCTCACAAAAGCTTGATGCCTAGGATATAGCTTGCTTCTCCCAAGTCCTTCATATCGAACTGATTTGACAACCAAATTCTTACTGCTGATAACATTCCTACGTCATTACCAATGAGTAGAATGTCATCCACATACAGCACCAAGAATGTCACTACATTGTCACCACACTTTTTGTACACACATGGTTCCTCAAGGTTTTGGTCAAAACCATATTGTTTGATCGTTTCATCAAACCTGATGTTCCATGACCATGATGCTTGCTTAAGTCCATAGATGGATAGTTGCAAATTACATACCATATCACTTTGGCTTTCAGCTATAAAGCCGTCTGGTTTCATCATATAGATGTCCACGTCAAGTTGCCCATTAGAAAGGCCGTCTTGATGTGCATTTGCCAAATCTCATAATCATAATAAGCAGCAATGGATAAAAGTATCCTGATGGATTTAAGCGTGGCCACAGGCGAAAACATTTCCTCATAATTGATCCCTTCTTTCTGAGTGAAACCTTTTGCCACTAGTCTTGTTTTGAACGTTTCAACATTTCCATCTACTCCTACATTATTGATGGTAATATCCAAGGGTTCACCATATGTATTGCTTTTTCAATACCTCCTGACAAGAAAGCAGCTTTTTGTTTTCCTATGAAGACCAATAGTATTAGAGTAGTCAATTATACCAAGAGTACGTCTCCGAGTAAAATACCAGTACTCATTTATAAAGCAATAATCCACTATCATGAAGGAGATTACATTTGTCAAAACAAAATTCACATCAGTTCAACTTGGAGGCTAGTGACAAAGTAAAGTTTACTGCAGATTTTGGGTTTGGACTCATTGTTAAGAAGATAGGGGTTTCCATAATATACGGCACGGTTATTGATGGAAAAATGATTCATTATGCCTCTACATCCATTAAGGATGTGATTGTTCTCACTCAAGATGGAGATTGGGTTGCGGTCAAGTCTAAAAGAGGCCTTGGTGATGATGAAGCAGAATCGAGCCATGGTCACTTTGACCATGAACAAGAGGCTGAAGATTGAGGTGTGAACATAAGCTTGATGATAAAGCAGAATCAAGCCATGGTTGCTTTGAAGACGACAATCGAGAGCCTAAAGGATTGAGGTGTGATCATAATTCTAAAATGATTATGGATGATGATTGAAGAAAGAAAGCTCATATCAATAAACAAGTGCGTTTCATGATTCTTTCTCATTTAGACCCTATTGATGTTTTTCGCTAATTATTTGAATTATGAATCTAGATTTCTCAAGATTTGATCTGTATTCAAAGATTTCAATATCGATTCTCATTTTTCTTTTCATCTTTTTAATTTACATAAATTCTGAAGTTGTTTTAAAAATTTCTTGAGGCTTCAGTGGAGTAGTTTCAATTTTTGATTTGATTTTCTGGTGGTTTATCACTTTTTGAATTTCACTTTTGTTTCCTTTTTTGTTGGTACTTTTGGTATTTTTCAAATATCCCTATTAATTCATGCCGCCTTTGACGTTCATCGAGGAGCGTTTTTCTCTTTACGAGGTCTTTGATTTCCCTTGAGACGGGAATTTTGATTTCTTTATAATATTTGATTGCTGCAGAATGCTTATTGCTTTGTGTGTCTAGTTTGTTGGTTTGGTGCTTTAATAATAATAAGGGGTAATTATCATTTCCCCCCATGAACTACCATTCGATTACCATATATCTCCATCAACTATCAACTTTACATTATGACACCATCAAACTACCCTTTCGTTACCAAAATCCCCATTCCATCAGGTAAGGTCGTTAAGTCGGACGATCAACCCATCATGTGCGCGTAAAGTTGGTAGTTGATGGGGGTATATGGTAATCGAATAGTAGTTCATGGGGGGAAATGATAATTACCCAAAAAAAAAAAAAAATGCATACGCATTTAAGGCATGTGACGCACACATGATGGGTTGACCATCCGACTTAACAACCTTGACTGACGGAATGGGGGTTTTGGTAACGAAAGGGTAGTTTGATGGGGTCGTAATGTAAAGTTGGTAGTTGATGGGGGTATATGGTAATCGAGTGGTAATTTATGGGGAGAAAGGATAATTATCCCTAATACTACTAATAATAATAATAATAATAATAATAATATTGGGTGGGATGTATTTGTTTATCCAACCAACTTAATGACTGTTGTCCACTTTGTAGTAGAACATGAACCAAGAAATGTTATTATTTTGGATGTGGAAGCATGTCGGTTGGTTAAGTTTGTTTGTTTATTGGATGCATATATGGCTTGCTTGTTGGTGGTTTGTTGGTAGGGTAGAGCACTTGACGTGCTGTTGTGTGGAAGGCGCCTCATTATCTCTTGTGGTGTTTTCTGAGGGAAAGGAATGATAAAAAAATTGGGGAAAGTTCACATACCCTTTTTAAACTACTACCCAATTGATAATGCCCCCTAAACTTTCAATTGTGATAATGTCCCCCCCTCAAACTACCAAAAATTTTTAATGTTTGCCCCAATGACGAAACTACTCTTAGTAAAATAAAAACGAAAGATACGAAAGCTTCTAGAAAAAATCTAAAACTAAAAAAAATAAAAAATTCAAGGGGTGGCCAAATTTAAAATTAAAAAATTTCGAAATAAAAAAAAGATGCATTTTTTTAAATTAAAATTTTTAAGAAAATTCTTTTTTTTTTTTTTTTTTTCAAATTTATAGGGGTATTTTTATCTTATTGAGAAATATATATGGACATTTTTTTTTTTTTTTGCTAGCCTTGGGGGACATTGACAATGTTTTGGTAGTTTGAGAAGGACATTGTCACAATTAAAAGTTTGGGGAAACTACTTTTTGCCCCCATGAACTACAATGCATTTCACTTTGCCCCTATGAACTACCAACTGTGACACCCAACCCCCATGAACTACCATTTTGTACCCAAAACCCCCCTTCGGTCAGTCAAAGGCCCATTCTGTCAGTCAAAGACGTTAACTCAGTCTGTCAAAGTGACAATGCGTTGTAGTTCATTGGGGCAAAGTGAGAATGCGTTGTAGTTCATAGGGGCAAAGTGACAATGAATTGTAGTTCATGGGGGCAAAGTGGCTAATAGACCGTCTGAGTTAACGCCTTTGACTGACAGAATGGGCCTTTGACCGATGGAATGAGGGTTTTGAACACAAAATGGTAGTTCATGGGGTCAGATGTCACAATTAGTAGTTCATGGGGGAGAAAGTGCAAAGACGTTGTAGTTCATGGGGATAAAAGGTAGTTTCCCCTAAAAGTTTAGGTAGACATTGTCAATTTGGTTGTAGTTTAAAAGAGGTATATGGACTTTACCCTAAAAACTTTTAGGATTGCTTGAGGATATTGAAGGAGCTTGAATCATTTTTCTTCTACATTCTTTATCTTTGGAGAGTACTTGCATTATTTCTCCCTTGGTGCTCAATTATCAAGATTTTATTCTTTCTTTTTCTTCTAGCTACCTAGTGTGTTTTCTTGTATACTTGGGACGCCTCAACAAAAATCAGCTTCTTTTTTTTTTTTTTTTCTCATTCAATCATATTAACCTATAAAAATTAATTTTTATTAATAAGATAAAAATATTTTTTAAAAAATTAACCTAAAAATTTGAGTTCCAATGAAGTTCCGGTTCCCGTAGTGGTGCGCCGTGACGACAGGACCTCATTGGGACTCGCCATAAACACAAAAGCACTTGTCCTGGCAAGGGCATGATGATGTTCTAGCTATATTCTAATCGGGTCCTGGTGGGTTTCCAACCAAGTCTCCGCGATTTCGAACAAAGCTCCGATTGGGTTCTAGCAAGTCTTGGTGGTCAGTGTCCCAACTAGGTCCCGACGAGATCGTGGCTGTGTCCCAACCGGTCCTGGTGGTGTCCCTGTTAGAGATAAACCTTCTATTCAAGAATTTGAATCATCAACCAAGTCAGCAGCTCATCCACAGTTACCAGATCAGCCACAACATTCAAATTCAAACCTTAGATAACATTATCTTATCTTGTTATCATGTATTTAATTTTTGTATTGTAACCATCAGATAAGATTTTACGTTAAGCTGTACAGCTCTATATATTGAGTAATATACTTCACAGTTTTGGTATTCAAGCCAAAACCTTTATTAAAAGATTTTCATGGTATCAAAGCTAAACTAAAGCTCACGCTTCAATTTTCGATCCGATGGCTTCCTCTTCTTCCGCTCTTTCCTTCACCTTTCCCAATGTTTCCCCTTTCATGACCTACAAGCTTTCTGGTCCTAATAATTATCTTCCATGGACGTCTCATCTTGTTCCCACCCTTAATACTTATGATTTAATGGGCATCGTTGATGGAACCGAACCGTGCCCACCTAAGACTCTTCCTCCTTCCTCTGATAAGGAGGAACCTTCATTGAATCCTGCTTATTCTCTTTGGTTTAGAAAGGATCAATTTATTCTCAGTTGGATTAATGCTACTCTATCAGAGTCCGTTTTATCCACTACTTATGGTCTTCGTACCTCCTATTAGATTTGGCAGTTTTTGGCAGCCAAGTTTGCGTCTCAGTCACGCTCTCGGATTGCACAACTTAGACGTGAATTACAGACTCTTCATCAGGGCTCTCAGTCATGTGCAGATTTTCTCAATTCTGCTAAGCTTCTAGCCCACCAACTTTCTGCTGCTGGAAAAAAAGTTGAAGATGAAGAATTGATCACATATGTTATTGGTGGCCTCAATCCCACCTACAATCATTTTGTTACCTCATTTACATTTGCTACTCGAGATTCAGCTTTATCTTTTGACACATTTCAAGCTGACTTGCTCTCTTTTGATTATCTCATTGATTGACAGCAACAACGAATTAGCCCAGATGCTTCTATTGCATTACTATCTACCAAGCCTACTTTAAGTAATTTTCCCAAGAAGTTGCCTCACAAAGCTCCATTCCGCCACAACAATTTTCAGAAGAGGTCCCCACATAAGTTTTCTCAACAGCCACGAACTTCTGCTCAACAGTCATTTACTGCCCCACGATCTCCTTGCCAGATTTGTGGCAAATCTAATCACCGTGCTTTAGATTGTTTCAGCAGGATGGATTATTCTTTCCAGGGATGACATCCTCCTGCTCAATTGGCAGCTATGGCGGCTCAAACTACTGCCCAACTTGATGATTCTCCATGGTTTGCAGACAGTGGTGCTAATCATCACTTAACACCAGCTCTTGAGAAACTTCAACTCACTGAACCGTACACTGGATCAGACTCCATTGCAGTGGGCAATGGCTCAGGTTTGCAAATCACCCATACTGGTTCTACTTCCTTCCATACTCCCTTTGCTAAACTATAGCTTTCTCAAGTCTTTCATTGTCCTAATGCCCTTGCTAATCTCCTTTCTATTAATCAGTTTTGTAAGGAAAACAATTGTTTCTTTATATTGACTGCTGCTTCCTATTTTATTAAGGATTGTCTCACAGGCCTAACCCTGCTGGAAGGCAAGAGTGAAGGTGGCCTTTATCCCATCCGCACATCAAAGGCTGTCCATCATAAATCTCAAATCCTCACGGCATTGCTTGGTGTTAAGGCTCCTGTTAGTGTGTGGCACTCAAAGCTTGGTCATCCATCTTCTCCTGTTGTTCGTCAAATTCTGAAAAAGCATCAGTTACCATTTGTTGGGTCTTTGCAAAATAAGGAAGTTTGTGAGTCATGCCAATTGGCCAAAAGCAAACAACTTCCATTTCCTTTGTCATCTAGAGTGTCGTCTGCACCACTTCAGTTAGTTCATACAGATGTTTGGTGCTCTCTTGTCGTGTCTTTTAGCGGTTTTAGGTACTACGTAATTTTTATCGATGATTTTTCTCGATACTCATGGTTGTATCCTCTTCACAATAAATCAGATGTATTTATTTCTTTTAAGAAATTTAAAGCATTAGTGGAAAATCAATTCTCTTCTCGTATTAAAACTTTGCAATCGGATGGGGGTGGTGAATTTACTTTCTCTCCAATTCACTTCATTTTTAGAAACCCACGGTATTTTTCATAGAATTAGCTGTCCATATACATCCCAACAAAATGGGCTAGCTGAGAGGAAACATCGCCATGTAGTAGAGATGGGTCTCTCTCTAATAGCTCAATCTGGACTTCCTCAAAATTATTGGGTTGAATCGTTCCTTACAGCTACTATTTTGATCAATCGTTTACCTACACCTTTGCTGAATCAATGTTCCCCATATTACATGCTCTTTAAACAGCAACCTGACTATTCCATTCTTAAGTCATTTGGTTACTTGTGTTTTCCATTACTTCGTCCGTATGCCTCTCATAAGTTGATGTTTCGTAGCAAGCGGTGTATATTTTTGGGTTATGGTTCCAGTTACAAAGGTTACAGGTGCCTTGATCCACTCACTAACAAAGTCTTCATCACTTGGCATGTGGTGTTTGATGAAAAGATTTTTCCAGCCAAGGTAGAGGCCCCATCAGCTCTGTCTGCTCCAACATCTTCTACAAGTGCCCCAATTTTTATTCCTGACAATATCCAGCCCAATTCATTATCCACTTATAATGATATGTCAGGTACTGTTTCTTTGCCATCTTCTCTTAGTCCATCTCACATTTCTACTTCCCCTGTTTCAGTACCCATAGAGCCTTCCTCTATTTCACCCTCTTCAGCATCTGATGGTATTTCTCCATCACCATCCGTGGACTCTTGTGATATTCCAGTTCCCCTTATATCATCAGATTCCTCTATCTCTGATACTTCTAGTTCCCTTCCTCACTCCTCACATGGTATGGTCACTCGATCCCGTACTGGTACACTTCGACCCAAGACATTTCCAGATTACAAAACCTTCTACTCTACCCTCCGCCCACTAATAGCCTTATCTAGTGTTGTAATTTCTGTTGAACCTTCTTGTTATAGTCAAGCCGTGATATCACCTGAATGGAGAGCTGCAATGGGTCTTGAGTTTGATGCACTATTGGCTAATGGGACTTGGTCCCCTTGCCCACGACCCATAAATCACAATGTTGTACGCAATAAATGGGTCTATAAGATCAAAAGAAAACAGGATGGTTCTCTTGAGCGTTTCAAAGCTAGATTGGTGGCTAAGGGGTTTGATCAGAAAAGTGGGGTTGATTTCTCTGAAACATTTAGTCCTGTAATCAAACCTGCAACAATTCGTGTAGTCTTGGCATTGGCTGTTCATTTCAACGGAGTCATTGTGATTTGTGTAACATGTCTCATAAATAAATCATTATTAAGAAAAACAATCGCCATTTACACATTATTATAATTGAAGGTTGTTACTTTCGGCTCCTCATCATTAAGAAATATAATAATGTAATCTTTACTGGAGGGAAACTATAATATTGTGGTGAAGAACATGTAATTTGATATTGTGGTGAAGAACATGTAATTTGATAGAAGATAATATATTAGCTTTGGGGCTGCATCTGCAACCACCAACAACTAAAGGATCATTGATCAACAAAGTAGAGATTATTACATGTGCTAACGGATACGCGGATTTTGGGCTTTTTCCCCTTAATTTCCTAGTTGTTTTAATTTGTTGGACTCGTGGTGCCATTTTGACTCTTGAATCTTGATAACGATGTAAACCTGAATTTATGGTCTCGTTCAAGAAATTCTGCTACCATAACCCAGAGTCAATTGGGTTCTTAATTAGTTTTATTTAACATTTTTTAATTAATGAGATTATTAGTATTTAATTCTAAAAGTTATGTTATTTTTGTAATTTAGATAATGAGCCTAGTCCAAAGTTAATTAAATTGGATATAGGGTTTTTGCTAATGAGTCTATTTAAATATGGTTTTGTTCACCAATAGAGACTGTGTTAATAAATAAACAAATTTTGTTCTTTTGAAGTGCGACTCATTTTCCTCCTGTAGTGGGACCCCGCTAAATTCCTCTCCTTTTTGGATTGTGTGATTTTAATCCCTTTACTTTTTCCCCATTCCTTGTTCTTGTTCTTGTTCTTCCTTGTTCCAAATTCATATTTTCTGCAATTAGTAGTAGGAAAACTAATGAAGGGCACATTAGTAGGAAAACTAATGAAGCAGCCTACAATTTAACGACAGTTCTTCTCCAATCTTTAGACAAAGTATGAATGAAGGATAGCCTTGGTTTTATTCAAAGTATTGTACCCGTTAAGAAAGATGTCTCTTTTTGAGTTAATGTAAGCCTGAAATTTTCTCTAAAAAGAAATTTATGATGTGTTAAAAGTATAATTGTACAAACAAAAATTGAAACAATCTTATGGTTGGCAAAGAACAAAATTGAGAGCAACTCCTATAGGGACTTGCACAAAATAAATATTTTATACCCTCTAATAAGATGATGACACATCAACGTGGAACACTAAACATAATAAACTTAAAAACACCATATTTTTCTTTAACTCTTTGTAAAAAAAAAAACCAGATTTATCTGTAAATTGTAAAATTTGAACTTAATTTCTCATTTATCTGTAAATTCCTCATTTAAAAAATGAAAAATAAAAATAAAAACTAAAGAAAGACATACCAACTTGGGGCTGCCTGGGCCCGGGTAAATCCCTAGTCATGCAAAAACATCATGCCAAAAAAACAAAAAACGAAAGGGAGAGGAACTTGTCTTCGATCTTACCCAGGAAAAAGAAAACAATAAAGAAAGGAAGCAAGCTGGACACTTTGGTTTCCCTTTGTGATATGAACACAAGGACCAAGTTGTTCACGCGTTGAAATAGGATCACCCATTTCCACGTCCAACGATGGGCATAAATAATGTATTTGGATCACTCATTTCCACGTCCTTTGCCATTTTCCACTTCTCACCAACTCTCCTTAGGCCATGGCTGCCGACACTACAAAAAACAGGATGGTTACTGACGTGGTAAATAGTAATCAAATTTTGCCACGTCAGTAATTATTGACGTGCCACTTTTGGCACGTCAACAAATTTTTTTTTTTGACGTGTTGAATATGACACGTCAATATTTATTGACGTGTTACATTCAACACGTCAGAATTTCCTGATGTGTCACTATTTGACACGTCAGGAAATTTAAATTCAATTTAATTTTTAAAAATTTTATTTAAATAAATTAATATTTAAATATTTATATTATATATTTTTGATGTGCTGGTTTTAGCACGTCAGAAATATAAATAAACCTGATATTTTTTTTTTTTAAAAAAAAATAATAATAAAAAA
>NC_081545.1:19815522-19833485 GCF_901000735.1 Corylus avellana | reverse complement strand
TTGTATTCCAGAATTAAAAAAATATATATTATTTTAATTGAAAAATAATTTAAATTAATAAATTTTTTAATTGAAAAAAAAATTCAGAAAAAATATTTTTTTTAATAATTTTTAAATTATTGACGTGTCAAAATTGACACGTCATGAAATTTAAAATGATTAAAAAAATAATTTTTCTTTTTCTAATTTTTTTTTCAATTAAAAAATTTACTGACGTGTCAAAATTTGACACGTCAGTAAATTTTTGACGTGTCAGAAAGTGACATGTCAGAAAATTTTTCTGACGTGCCAACTTTGACACGTCAGAAATTTCTAAAGTGTCAAAGTTGGCACGTTAGAAAATTCTTACGTGTTAAATCTAACACGTCAGAAATTTTCTGTTTTTGACACCCATAATATTAACGCCTGAAACACGTCAAAACTACCCCGTCAGGAGGATTTTCTTACGTGTCAGACCACCTAACACGTTAGAAAATCTAAGTCAGCAAAAAATTGATTTTTTGTAGTCCGATGCCTTCCCCTCCTCATCTTCTTCCTCCCATCCCAACTGAATTTATGTCATTTTCTTGAGTTTCAAAGGTGAAGATATGCGCAAAATTCACCAACCACCTTTATTTTGCTCTAACAAATGCCAGAATCAACACCTTTAAAGATGACGAGCTTTGAAAAGGAGAAGATATTACATCCGAACAGTTGTCAGCAATACAAAGGTCCAAAATCTCTATCAATCGTCTTCTCCAAGAACTACACAGCTTCTAAGTGGTGCTTAGAGGAACTTGTGAAGATCATGGAGTGTCGAAGAACAGTGAAACAACTGGTTCTACCTATCATGTTGAACCATCAAATGTGCGCAACCAGATGAGTAGTTTTGCTCAAGCATTTTGGAACATGAAGAGCGTTAGGGCTAGGCAAATTCACCGCCTACCGACTTTCGACTGCCTACCGACCAATAGTCGACCGACTTCTACCGACACCGCTTAACCAATGGGCGGTAGGCGGAACAAATTTTTTTATTTCGATAATTTCGGTTTGGTAGGCGAAATAAAATTTCTTAACCGAACCGACTTTACAAACTGCCTACCGACCGACGTTGCCGATAATTTTCAATCTTTTCACATACTGACATTACAGACAGACTTTACCAAACCGACTTTACCGACTTTAGTGCAGTTAATAATTTTGTCTTCCAACTTTGGCCGACACCAACCGACGCCCACCCCTAAAGAGAGTTACTTGTTGAACATAGACATGGTGCTAAGGTGGAGGAGAGCTCTTTTTTAGGCTGCTAATTTGTCTGGTTTGGAATTAAGGAGCATTGCAGATGGGTAAGTGCGCTCTAGCCAATCATTTTTAGATGTTTAACTTTACTACTATAGATTTCAAATTTGTTAGATGAAAACAATATTGGTTAATCAAGTTGAATTAATCTCAATGAACGACAATCTTGCAAGGGCAATTGTAAATGAAATAGGAGAAATACAGAAAAACTAAATTGCTTCTAAGGTGTGTTACAACGTCACTTTTCTTAAGAAATTATTTGCCCCCACCAGATATGGTATGCAAGAGGATAACAACAAAAATTTCTCCAAGTTACAGTAGAGTCCAGAAAACTTCTGTATTTAAATGCGTTCTGCACAAAACAAAATTTCAGATTTTTCTACTCAGAGATAATTATCCACTCAACTACTCAGATAATTTTGAATTAAGCTACTAATTTAACAGTCGAAAACTGCTATTAAACTTCTGCACCATGCTAGAGTATACACTAATGTGTATACACCCAAGCTTTTTTAATAGCTTCAAGTTTGTTGGGTCTTATAAATGTCAACTTCACTTTCTCTCTTTCCAATGTGGTACTCTCTTTATTCAATGCTCTTTAAAACCTTCAATTTTAAAATATTCCTAAGACACAAAATAATATTTATTAACTATTAATTTTGAAAACATTTCTACAACTGAAGCATGAGGAGAAGAGTTGTTCAATATGCATTGCTTTCCCACATGTGATTCATTTCTATATATAGGAATTTTACCGAACGATTTGATGCTTTCAAGGATTTAATTGAAACATGAAAAAGTAGTATAGGTAACAATAAAATACTTGATGACCATGCATGCATAACTTGGAGTGTATAATAGAGAAAATTTGTAATAATAAATCTCCAGCCATTCATGATAAAAAGAGAAATTTTAGCAACTTACTAAGTTAGTACTCACAAATGTTTGCATATATTCACGTATAAATGCAACATAATTTTATGGTATCTAGATTATAGTTTCTTCAAATTTGGCCGAAGTAATATTATAAGAACTGGTGTCTTAGAGGTAATGGCCAAAATATGCTCGAGTTTTTTTTTGTCATCATAAATATTTACTATATTCAAATGTATGATTTCACTATGTAGGCATCGAGCCAAGTTTATTAGGAAAATTGTTGAAGTAGTTTGAAGGGAAGTCAGCAGCACATTATATGTCACACTTTATCAGGTTAGAATAAATTCTCGTGTGAAATACATCACCTCATTGTTAAGGGTTGGAGATGATGATGTCTACATTGCAGGAATTTTAGGAATGGGCAGAATGGGGAAAACAACCATTTCTAAAGCCATATATAACCAAATTTTTCATCATTTTGAAGGTAAAAAGCTTTCTTGCAAATATTAGAGAAACTTCTAAGCAAGCTTATGGTCAAGTTCAATTACAGGAGCAACTTCTTTCTAATATCTTGAAAACAGACAAGATAAAGGTAAATAATGTTGATAGAAGAATTGTGTACTATGATACAAGAAAGACTTTAACAGCAGCTCATCATCAACAGATTACTCTTTCTTATCTTACATACGTGTATATAAGTTAGTTTAGTTTGTTATATCAGCTAGTTAGTTATGTAAGTTGAAACTGTTATGTTAGTTATGTTGTTAGCCTATACTCTGTTATTTGAGTTGTAAAACAGAGCATATAAACTCATGTATTGCTTTGTATTTTGGCAAGTTAATGAGAACAGTTTTGTCTTCAATCTCTTTCTTTCTTTACAATTTGATATGGTATCAAAGCTTTTCACTTTGTGAAAGTTCAGTTCATCAATGTCGATCCCAGTTGAAGCCATTCCCCTTTCTTCTTCTTATTCATTACCTTTCTCTCTCAATGACAATACCTCCAGTCATTACTATCTGCATAATGGTGATAATCCAGGGCTATTGTTGGTTTCTCAACCATTAACTAGTGAGAACTATAACACTTGGAGCCGATGCATGACCATGGCTCTCTCTGCGAAGAACAAGTTGCAGTTCGTTGATGGAATTCTTCCTCATTCATCCACTCTGAATGAATCTGAGTTCAGAGCCTGGAAGAGGTGCAATGATACAATATCTTCATGGATTGTTAACACTGTATCCAAGGACATTGCTACCAGTATAATCTACATCAACAATTGCCAATATATGTGGTTGAGTCTGAAGGAAAGATTCTCACAGAAAAATGGACCACAAGCCTTCCAGCTTCAGAAAGCTATCTCTAGCTTATCGTAGGATAGCATGTCTGTAAGCTCTTACTTTACTCGTCTCAAATCTCTTTGTGATGAATTTAGCAACTATAAGTCCTTTTCTCCATGTACTTGTGTTCCTGCATGTTCTAGCGGTAGCCTGAAATCTGTCCAAACATTTTTTGATCAACAGTACGTTTTTCAATTTTTAATGGGACTCGATGAGTCTTTTGCTCACATCAAAGGTCAAATCCTCTTGATGGATCCACTTCCTCCAATTAACAAAGTGTTTTCACTTGTTGTTCAAGAAGAAAGTCAAAGACAAATCTTCATAGGATCTATGACTTCAAACCCTACAACCTTGATAACCAAATCTGTCCCCACACAGCAGAATCGGTTTCCTAGGCAAATGACTCGAAAGGATAAAGCAGTCTGTACTCATTGTGGTATTTCTGGACATACGGCTGATAAATGCTACAAGCTGCATGGCTTCCCTCCTGGATTCAAATTCACAAAGAGGCCTTCTTTTTCCCTAAGTTCAAGTGTGAACTACGCTGCTCAGAATCATGGAGAAAATTTTCCTGCAACTCCACAAGTTCCTTTGCTGCCAATTACTGTAGAACAGTGTCAAAGGCTTCTAGAATTCTTGCAGACTAATCCTCATCAAGCTTCCGCCAATCAAGTAGGTTCTTTACCTGCTACTCAAGACCACCTCTTCTCTAAGGTGTCAAGTAATGCCCTTTCCCTCAATGTTAAGCATTTTTTTTTTCATTCAAACCTCAAACCTCAACTTGCCTAAACTCAAACCAAATCCGACAGATACTTCTTGGACCATTGATACAGGAGCTACTGATCACATGGTTAATTGTGTTTCTTTGTTTACAACAATTACATCTACTATATCCACATCTGTCAAACTACCTAATGGTGACTTAGTTTCTATCACAGAAATAGGCACGGTTAGAATTTCAGAACATTTCATTTTAACCAATGTCTTATGTGTACCATCTTTTTCATGCAATCTCATTTCTGCAACAAAGTTCATCAAACACCTTGGTTGTAGCCTCATTTTTATTAACTCTTATTGTTTCATACAGAATCTGATCACCTGGAAAATGATTGGAGTGGGTGAGGAAAAAGAAGGTTTGTTCCATTTGATACAACCTGCAAGCAAGCTTTCTGCAAACCATGGTGTTAATTCTGCTATTCTCAAAAATCCTTCAACAGACCTATGGCATTTTAGGCTAGGTCATTGTCTAATTCTAAAATAAACATGTTGCACAATTTAGTTCCTGTCATTTCTGTTGATTCAAATAAAGTTTGTACTATTTGCCCTTTGGCAAAACAGAAAAAGCTTCCTTTTCCTATTAGTAATAAAACTTCAAAGGCTCCTTTTGATCTCATTCATGTTGACATTTGGGGTCCCTTTTCTCAGCAATCCACAAATGGATCACATTATTTTCTTACTATTGTGGATGATTTCAGTAGATATACTTGGGTTCAGCTCATGCATCAAAAGTCCCAAGCTAGGTCTTTTATTCAATCTTTCTTTAAACTTGTAGCAACTCAGTTTAATCTCAAGATTAAAATCTTGAGATCTAATAATGGTGCAGAATTTCACATGGAAATTTTTTGTCTCTTCTCAAGGTACTCTACATCAACTTAGTTGTGTAGAGACACCTCAACAAAATTCCATTGTTGAAAGAAAACACCAACATTTACTCAATGATGCTAGGGCTTTAAGGTTTCAATCTCATTTGCCTCTCTCTTTTTGGACAGATTGTGTCTTAACAGCAGCTCATTTGATCAATAGGAATCCATCTCCTTTGTTGTCTAATAAATCTCCATTTGAATTGCTGTTTTCTGAGCTTCCTTCTTATTCTCATCTAAAGGTTTTTGGTTGTCTAGCTTTTGCCTCCACCTTATCTCGAGATAGACACAAATTCCATCCCAGAGCTACTGCATGTGTTTTCCTAGGTTATCCTCATGGTATGAAAGGATATAAACTTTTAAACATTCATACCAATTCTGTTTTTGTATCTAGAAATGTGGTCTTTCATGAACATGTTTTTCCTTTTGCATCAAAAGAATTTTCTTTCCATTCAGATGTTCATTCAAATGATGCAATCAATAATTCTCCTTGGTTCAATAATCTTCGCAGAAGATCGGTTGCATGATGATCACTCCACTCATGACATAGTTTCTCATGATCATCATTTATCTTCTCCCAACATTAGTCATCAATCATATTCTATAGCAGAATCTTCTATCATCCCAACCAAAACCCTTAGGAAATCAAGCCGCACCAGGCAAGGTCCTAGTTACTTGCAGAATTATCATTGTCAACTTGCTTCTTCCAATTCCACTTCATTTGATTCTATGGTTGGATTTTTTGATGACACTGTAATTGATAATGTTAATGTTGGTATCCCATATTCCCTTTCTTCTGTTTTGAACTATGAACATCTTTCCCCTTCTCATAAGGCATTCAGTTTATCTCTTATTTCCCACAAAGAACCAAAATTCATTCATCAAGCTATTAAGTTCCCTGAATGGCGTGAAGCTATGCAAGTAGAACTTGATGCTTTGCAAGCAAACAACACATGGGTGTTAACCTCTTTACCCCTCGGTAAGAAAGCTATTGGTTACAAGTAGGTGTATAAAACAAAGCTCAAGTCTGATGGCAGTATAGAGAGACACAAGGCTAGGTTGGTGGCAAAAGGGTATACCCAGAGTGAGGGTTTAGATTATCATGAAACATTTTCCCCTGTTGCCAAACTTACTACCGTTAGATGTCCTTTCACCAAAACTGAGGGTTCGGTTTTTATTGCCTTTTTGGTTTATGCAGATGATATTGTCTTGGCTAGTAACAACTCTGCAGCCATCAAACAGTTTACTTCTTCTCTCAATGAGAAATTTAAACATAAAGACTTGGGGAAGTTGAAGTTTTTCCTTGGCGTAGAGGTAGCTAGATCAGACAAAGGAATCTCTTTATCTCAAAGGAAGTATGCGTTGGAGATCCTTCAAGATTATGGTTTATTGGCTTCTAAACCATCTAAATTCCCTATGGAACAGAACCTCAAACTTTCTAAGGATGCTGGTTCCTTATTGGCAGATCCAACTAGCTACAGACGTCTCATTGGCAGATTGATTTACCACACAATCACACGTCGTGATTTAGCTTATGTGGTTCATACTCTCAGTCTGTTCATGGATCAACCCCAGCAGCCCCATTTAGATGTTGCTCAAAGGGTGTTAAGATACTTAAAGGCTTCTCCTGGTCAAGGGTTATTCTTTCCTTCTTCATCAGATCTTCAGGTAAAAGCTTTTTGTGATGCTGATTGGGCTGACTCCTTGGACATTCGAAGGTCCATCACTGGTTATTGTATTTTTATTGGTGATGCCTTAGTCTCGTGGAAGTCCAAGAAACAACAGACGGTCTCCAGATCATCTGCTGAGTCTGAGTATAGGGCTATGGCATCCACTTGCTGTGAGGTTACCTGGCTATTCAGTTTACTCAAGGATTTACAAATCCTTCATCCACAGCGTCCAGCTCTTTTCTGGGATAGCAAAGCTGCAATTCATATTGCAGCCAATTGATGAGTGACAAATATTGCATATTTGGACCCCTTCATTTGTATTTGCTAAGCCTTTAGCCTTATTATGTTATGATGTTTTGGTTAGTTTTGGTGTTTTAGTGATTTGCAGGTTGTTAAGAAAAAAATGCAGCTTTAAGGTGATATTTGCAACTCATTCCATTAATTCTATGGCTTAAGACACTTCATAGAGCATTGGCAGTAAATTTGGATCGAGCGATGATTCGCATTCGACGAGTCCCACTAAAAAGGCCATATCTAGAATTGTATAGCTCAGATTGAGGTGATCTTAGTGTCATTGGAAAGCTAACTCAAAGATATACGAAGTCAAGTTTCACAAGAGTAGGCTAATTCCAACGTAAAGTGTACTCGAGCGCACGTTTAGTGCGATCAAGCGCACTCGCGCCCTGCGCAGCAAAAGACATGTTGCACGAGTGCGATCGAGCGCACTCGGCCGACCTGGCAACGCTGAAACCCTAAAATTAGCTTATAAATATCATTCTTTTTCATTGTTAACGCACGGAGACGAGCCGGGGGCGCCGTACTTTGTCAGAATTTGTGTTTTCTGGGTTTTTGGGGCATTGAACTCCAATTCTATTGTAAGTTTTATTTTTTTCATGATGTCAATTCAATTGTTTATTGTTTTTGTTCTCATGAGAGGCTAAAACTTTCAACTAAGGTTGAAGATGAAGCCTCGTCATTGATAAACATACATGTTCTTGTCGTTTTATATATACAATGAGACTATTTTATGAAAGTGTTGTTCAAAAGTCAATTCAACTGTTTGATTAAATTTACTTGATTGGATGTTGGTATTATACTCATGCTTAATTTAATATTCGTTGTGTTTCGTCTGGGGGTACATCGAATGATTGGATTGAGACTAATATCCATTGTGATCTACGGATACAATGGATGGTTTGATCTCAATTAAATATTCGTTGGGATTCTTTTAACGGATGGATTCATCGAATGATTTAATTTGCGTGTTTACAATTTTTGAACAATGTATTTAGGTTGACTATTGTATGCATAAAATGCAAGACATGTTGTTTGATTTGGCGAGGCGGATTCGGAAACCTTAGTAATTTTCCATTACTTGTTTTCAAATTGTTTACTTTAGTTTATGTTTTTTTTGCACGACACAAATACGAAAATTGGAACTAGGTTAAGATAAAATTGGGTTAAACTAGAAAATCAAATTTTTGCAAACACGTCTCCCTGTGGATTCGACCTTGCACTTGCACACACTTTATTGCACACGACTCGTGCGCTTGCGAGTACAATTAAATTTGTACATCAAATTTTGGCGCTGTTGCAGGGGAGGCGTTTGATTTTGTAAAAATTGATTTTTTTTTTGTTTGAATTAATTTTATTTTTCTACTAGTTTAGGTAGATTTTTATTTTATTTATTTTGTTTTCTGTATTGATCTAAAAAATAAAAAAGTGTTTTGTGTTTCTGTGTTTTGTGCAGTTTGGCGAAATTCAGTCACTACCAGACCGATCGAGTGCAGCTTATCTATGCTCTATCGCACTCGGGCCTATTGCAGCGAGCAAGCGTACCTACGCTTGCCACTCTGCGCCTGCACTCAAAGCACATATACACTCGATCACACCTCTATGATGATTGCGAGCACAACCAGAGGCAATACATTCACGCTCGATCGCAAATTCCTACGCTTGAGTCCACTTCCGCAGGCAGCATCAGCATACCAGAAGCAGCTAAGTGCATTTTTTGTTTTGTTCTGCACTGCAATTTCTTTGGTTTATTCTTGTTAAAATTTTGTTTCTGTTTTATTATCTTTTGGTTGTTTGTTTACTTTTTTGTGATTATTCATTGTTGTTTAGTTAGTTTGTTTGAGCCCTTGAGATTAGTGTATGCTTGGTCGGAGATCCCTGAACTTAGATTTGACGCCTTTACATCCCAACATTGATAGAACTCTTAGGAGAACTCGGAGAGCACCTGTTGAGAGTGAGGATAGAGGTGAAATGGGAGACCAACAAGGTAATATACCCCAGAATATGGAGCAACCTAGGGTTGAACATGAGGATGCTAGAGCTGGGAATCCCGAGCAAGCTAGAGCTTGGAATGTGGACTTCACTACATCACTTAGGGAGTTGCTCACACCTGTGGACTTCACTACATCCCATTCGTGTATAGTGTTGCCACCAACCAATGCTACTCATTTCAATTTGAAACCACATGTCATCCAACTCCTACCATCGTTCCATGGCCTAGAACTTGAAAATCCTTACAGTCATGTAAAGAAATTCACGGACATATGCGCCACTTTCAAATTTCAAAATTTTTCCTAGGAGTCTGTCCATCTCAGACTATTTCCTTTCTCTTTGCACGACAAAGCCAGGGGATGGTTGGATTCCAACACACCCGGATCCATTACATCTTGGGAAAGCTTGTTAAGCAAGTTCTATAACAAGTAATTCCCAATGTCAAAGGTCAATGAATGCAGAAAGGAAATAAGTTCCTTCACTCAACAGGAGGACGAGAAATTTTTGGAGTGTTGGGAAAGATTTAAGGAGTTGTTGATAAGATGCCCTCCACATGGATATGAGAAGTGGAGACTCGTTCAATTTTTCTACCAAGGATTGACCCAATCCAACCGTAGTATGATCGAGTCAATGAATGGGGGGGCATTCTTAAGTTTGACAGGGGATGCAGCGTATAAGGCATTAGACAAGTTGTTCGATAGCTCACAGCAGTGGGATTTTCTGAGTTGTCGGGATAAATCTGCTCGTATCCCCAAGAAAGGTGGCATCTATGAGGTTAAGGAGGACACTGATTTGAGGATAAAGATAGATGCCTTGACCAAGAAGGTTGAAGCTCTTGCAATGGGTCAGTCCATAAATGCTGCCAATACGTTCAATGTTGATGGCTGTTCAATCTATGCTAATCCTATGCATTTAGCACAAAATTGTCCATTTTCACTAGCTTTTGCCAAGTGCTCCATGGAACAAGTGAACGCTTTCAACGACTTAGGAAGCAAGCGAGTGGACCCTATTCGGAGACATACAATCCAGGGTGGCGAAACCACCTTAATTTCTCATGGAAGCAGAGCCAACCAATGAACCAAGGATTTCCCCACATGCTCAGAATCATGGTTGTTCAGCTCAACCAGCACAACCTTCTGCATTCATACAATCGAATAGCCAGACCATACAAGATCTCAAGAACTCTACCATGGCAAACACCCAAGTGATAGATGAAGTGAAGAATGCCACCATGGTTAACACCCAAGCAATTGCGAAGATGGAGAGTCAGATATGACAGATAGCCAATCACTTGGGTGAGAGAGAAAAAGGGAAGTTACCCAGTCAGCCAGTGCCCAACCCAAAAGGTCAATATATGGTTGGGAATTCCTCAAGTCCTACGCACAGGCAAGAACATATGCAAGCGATTGTCACACTAAGGTCAGAGAGACAAGTGGACAATCAGGTGGTTGAGCAAGAAGAAGACCCTGCGGGGCAAGAAAGGGAAAAGAGTGGCAACAAAGAGAAGAGAGATGCCGAGCCATCTATAGCCACACCCATTATTGAGGACCCTCTTAGGTCATTTGTACCGAAAGCACCTTACCCTAAAAGGTTGCAAGCACCCAAGAAAGGAGGGAAGTTTGAGGACATTCTGGAGGTGTTCAAGCAGGTCCAAATCAATATCCCATTTTTGGACGCCATCCAACAAGTACCTTCATATGCCAAGTTCTTGAAGGACTTGATTACAGTGAAGAGGAAGACAAATGTTCCGAAGAAGGCATTCCTGACCAAGCAGGTTAGTTCAATCCTTCAATGCAAGTTGCCCCTCAAGTACAAGGACCCTGGGTGTCCTACTATTTCTTGCATGATAGGAGTCAGCCAAATTGAGAGGGCATTATTGGATCTTGGAGCAAGTGTAAATTTGTTGCCCTACTCAGTTTATGTGCAGTTGGGGCTAGGAGAGTTGAGGCCTACATCCATGACATTGCAATTAGCTGATAGGTCAGTGAAGGTTCCACGGGGAATAGTAGAGGATGTCTTGATTAAGGTGGATAAGTTTTATTTCCCCGTGGATTTTATTGTGCTTGACACAGAGCCGGTTCCAAATGTGGGGAGTCAACTACCGGTGATCTTAGGGCGACCATTTCTAGCTACGGCTAACGCCCTAATCAATTGTAGGACGGGGGTGATGAAGATTTCCTTTGGTAATATGACAGTGGAGCTGAATATTTTCCATATTAGAAAGCAACCATTGGAATATGAGGAAATGCAACACTTGATAGAGAAGATCATTGAGGAGGTTGTTGCAGAATCAAGTATAGAGGACCCCCTGGAGGCATGCTTTGCTCAGTTTGGAAAGGATTTGGATTTGGACAAGTTGCTTGAGCAAGCAGATGCGATTTTGGAGACTGCTCCTCTGGTGAGCAATGAGAAGGAGAAGATAGCAGTACCTGATCCCCCCAAGAAGGAACTTAAACCTCTACCGGACACTCTCAAGTATAAGTTTCTAGGGCCAGCAGATTCATTGCCTGTGATTATAGCTTCAGACTTGGTTGATGCTCAAGAGGTGAAATTGTTAGAGGTTTTAAGAGAGCACAAAGAAGCTATCGGCTGGACTATTGAGGAGATCAAGGGGATCAGTCCCTCAGTGGTGATGCATAAGATACATTTGGAGGAGAATGCCAAGCCATCGAGGGAGCCATAGAGGAGGCTCAACCCAGCTATGCAAGACGTTGTGAGGACTGAAATGATAAAGTTGTTGGATTCAGGGATCATTTATCCCATCTCTGATAGCAAGTGGGTGAGCCCGATTCGTGTTGTGCCTAAGCGGGCTGGATTGACAGTAGTGAAGAACAAGGATGACGAGTTGGTCCCAACTCGTATTCAATCAGGATGGAGAGTATGCATAGACTACCGGAAGTTGAATGCTGCCACCAGAAAGGATCATTTCCCGCTTCCATTTATTGATCAAATGGTGGAACACTTGGCTGGGCATGAGTACTATTATTTCTTGGATGGTTATTCTGGATATAACTAGGTCCCTATGGACCCCACAGATCAGGAGAAGACAACGTTTACCTGTCCTTTTGGGACTTTCGCCTACCGTCGCATGCTCTTTGGGTTATGCAACGCACCCGCTACTTTTCAGCGGTGTATGATCAGTATTTTTTCCAACATGGTAGAGCATTTCTTAGAGATTTTCATGGACGACTTCTCTGTCTTCGGTTCATCCTTTGATGAGTGTTTGCACCACCTGACTTTGGTATTAGTACGGTTCAAAGAGAAGAACCTGGTGCTCAATTGGGAGAAGTGCCATTTTATGGTCAAGCAAGGTATTGTATTGGGGCACGTAATATCTCAGAGGGGGATTGAGGTTGATAAAGCGAAGGTGAATCTGATTTCCGACCTTCCACCCCCACGTATAGTGAAGAAGGTTCGCTTTTTTCTAGGCCATGCAGGATTCTACAGGCGGTTTATCCAGGACTTTAGCAAGATTGCCAGGCTCTTGTGCAAGTTGTTGGTGAAGGATGCCCCATTTGTATTCGATGAGGATTGCAAGAGAGCATTTGGGGACCTTAAGAGCATTCTGACCTCCACACCCATTATTCAGCCACCCAACTGGGGTGTACCTTTTGAGATCATGTGTGACGCATCGGATTATGCCGTTGGAGCTGTTTTGGGGCAGCGTGTTGATGGACTCCCCCATGTCATTTACTATGCGAGCAGGACTCTAAACAATGCACAACTCAACTACTCCACCACGGAGAAGGAGTTGTTGGTAGTCGTTTTTGTGTTAGACAAGTTCAAATCCTATTTGATAGGATCTAAAGTCATTATCTTTTCAGATCACGCAGCATTGAATTATCTTTTTTCCAAAAAAGATGCTAAATCTCGTTTGATCCGATGGATTTTGCTACTTCAAGAGTTCGACATAGAAATTCGGGACAAGAAGGGTTCCGAAAATGTGGTGGTGGATCATTTGTCTAGATTGACTGTGGATTACACCGAGGACACCAACCCCATTTTGGAGACTTTCCCTGATGAGCAATTGATGCACATTGCTCATGAGCCTGCACCATGGTTTGCTGACATAGTGAACTATCTCATCACCGGCCAACTGCCTCAGCAGTGGGGGCGACAAGATAGGTCCAGATTTTTGTCCATGGTGAAGCACTTTTTCTGGGACGATCCTTACCTGTTCAAGTATTGTTTCAATCAAATCATTAGGAGGTGTATACCTGAGCATGACCAATCCAATGTCATCTCCTTTTGTCATGATCATGCTTGTAGAGGCCATTTCAGTGCTAAGAAAACCGCTGCCAAGATTTTGTAGTGTGGATTCGATTGGCTTACCCTTTTCAGAGACGCCCATGCTTATTGTATATCTTGTGAGCGTTGTCAGAAGGTAAGGAGTATCTCTAGGAGGAATATGATGCCCCTCAGTCCCATTTTGATTGTTGAGATTTTTGAAGTATGGGGCATCGATTTCATAGGACCTTTCCCAAACTCCTTTGGCTATCTGTACATCTTGGTTGCTGTGGACTATGTGTCCAAATGGGTGGAGGCGGTTGCATGCAAGACCAATGACCACAGATTTGTGGTCCAATTTTTGAGAGACACTATCTTTGCTCATTTTGGTACGCCTCGAGCAATTATAAGTGATGGAGGTAAGCATTTTTGTAATCGGATTTTTGAGCAGTTGATGAAGAAGTATTTCATCACATATAAGGTTGCCACCCCGTATCACCCAAAGACGAGTGGACAGGTTGAAGTTTCCAATCGAGAGATCAAGCATATTTTGGAAAAGATGGTAAACCCCAATAGAAAAGATTGGTCTCTGCGATTGAGTGATGCACTGTGGGCATATAGGACAGCTTTCAAGACCCCGATTGGGATGTCACCCTATCAGCTTGTGTTCGGGAAAGCATGCCACCTTCTCGTGGAGTTGGAGCATAGAGCATATTGGGCCATCAAGCAGCTGAACTTCAATCTTTTGAAGGTTGGCTCACAAAGAAAGCTCCAACTCAATGAATTGGAGGAGTTGAGGAATGATGCTTATGATTCTGCGCGGTTGTACAAGGCACAGATGAATAAGGCTCATGACCAGAGCATTTTGGGATGGTCTTTTGAGCCTGGTGAGAAAGTCCTTCTTTACAATTCACGGCTGCATCTTTTTCTAGGCAAGTTGAAATCTCGGTGGACAGGCCCGTTTATCATTCGGTCAGTTTTTCCTCATGGGGCCATCAAGATTGAAGATCCTAAGAATGATAACACCTTCAAGGTGAATGGACAGAGATTAAAACCATTCTTAGAGTTGAGGAGTAAGGAGATCGAGACGACATTGTTGGAGGATCCGAGTTATTCTGAGTGATTGTCGTCTTTTGTGGAGAGTCTGGCTGAAGACTTAAAACTTAACGCTTGTGGGAGGCAACCCTAATTCTTTCCCTTACCATTTTATCTTGTTTGTTTGTTTGTTTCTGTTGTGTTTTTCAGGGCAAGTGTCTCCCATTCAAGTTTGGGGGAGCGTTCTCCTACATTACACCCGACTTGCGCCGCTCACCTGGTATTGTATCTCTGGACCCATTAGGGACAATGTGTCATTTTAGTTTGGGGGGTGGGGTTGACATTTCTCTGTCTTTTTCCTTGATTATTCGTGTTGTTTTGTTAAAAAAAAAAAAAAAAAAAAAAATTGCTATGTTATTGATTAAGCAAGGGTAACACCTATTCTGTGGTTTGCATGTCATTGGTCTGTTTAGCATTTTGAACATAGCATGTCATTGGTAATCTGAGTCTTTTGACTCATTGTTGGATTAGAGAGATTTCACATGTTTGAGTTTATCACCACGAGCACACTAGCATAGAATCGGTGAGGTATAAGATTTGACTTGATTAGGGTGTATTTTGAGATTGGTAGGATGAAGTGTGATGAAACCTTGGCTTGAAAATAAAAAATAAAATAAAAAAAATTAGTTTGAGCTTCTCGTTGAGTAACCGGACCTCATGCCTCACAAAGCATTGAGTGTTTGCATAAAAAGATGAGAAACCTAACCTGGTTGGTTGTATCGCTAGTTTGGCTTCATAGCCTAGTTGATTTGAGTAATTAAGCCCTTAGGGATGTTTCTACATCTAGTGCCCTCAAATCATTTGGTTTGGGAGTCTCTGGCCCAACACTCGTTACATAGGTCAATTAGAAAGCTTAAGGAAGCTAAGCATTGCACAGTCTACAAAAAAAAAAAAAAAAAATTAAGCCTTGGTTGTTTCATCTAAGCGAATTCCTATCACTTCTAAGGTACACCCAAGTTTGAGAATAAATTGAAGCCTCATGATTATATGTTAGTCTCACATTGCACTTATTGGAACATGTGTTGTCTCAAATTTTCATCTTTGAGTTGAATGATTTGTGGTTGTCTTGATGATGTGATTGTGGTGTTCACTGTGATAAACCTGCTCATGATGTTAAAAACCATGTGTTTGTGTGGAAGTGCTTGTTTATCAAATAACATAGTGTATAAATGTTTGTGGGTATCATTCCAGTTAAACCCTCACGAGACATCACTAGTCCTCGAGGGATGCCTAAGGGTTTAAAAGGCTTGTTGCATATGCTAAATGCAATCGTCTCTCCCACGAAAGCGGACATATGTTTCTTGCTTTCATTTTGTTTTTCATTTTGTTTTGCTAAGGGACCAGCAAAATGTAAGTTTGGGGGTATTTGATGAGTGCCAAATATTGCATATTTGGACCCCCTTAATTTGCATTTGCTAAGCCTTTAGCTTTATTATGTTCTGATGTTTTGGTTAGTTTTGGTGTTTTAGTGATTTTCAGGTTGTTAAGAGAAAAATGCAACTTTAAGGTGATATTTGCAACTCATTCTATTAATTCTGGGGCTTAAGACACTTCATGGAGCATTGGTAGCAAATTGGGATCGAGCGATGATTCACACTCGACGAGACCCACTAAAAAGGTCATATCTAGAGTTGTATAGCTCGGATTAAGGTGACCATGGTGTCATTGGAAAGCTAACTCAAAGATCTACAAAGTCATGTTTCACAAAAGTAGGCTAATTCCGACTAGAAGTGCAATCGAGCGCACGTTTAGTGCGATCAAGCGCACTAGCTCCCTACGCAGCAAAAGACATGTTGCACGAGTGCGATCGAGCACATCTAGAGTGCGATCGAGCGCACTCGACCGACCTGGCAACGCTAAAACCCTAAAATTAGCTTATAAATATCATTCGTTTTCAGTGTAAACGCACGGAGACGAGCCGGGGGCGCCGTACTTTGTCAAAATTCGTGTTTTCTGGGTGTTTGGGGCTTTGAACTCCAATTCTATTGTAAGTTTTTTTTTTTTTTCATGATGTCAATTCAATTGTTTATTGTTTTTGTTATCATGAAAGGCTAAAACCTTCAACTAAGATTGAAGATGAAGCCTCGCCATTGATAAACATACATGTTCTTGTCATTTTATATATACAATGAGACCATTTTATGAAAGTGTTGTTCAAAAGTCAATTCAATTGTTTGATTAAATTTACTTGATTGGATGTTGGTATTATACTCATGCTTAATTTAATATTCGTTGTGTTTCGTCTGGGGGTACATCGAATGATTGGATTGAGACTAATATCCATTGTGATCTACGGATACAATGGATGATTTGATCTCAATTAAATATTTGTTGTGATTCTTTTAACAGATGGATTCATCGAATGATTTAATTTGCGTGTTTACAATTTGTGAACAATGTATTTAGGTTGACTATTGTGTGCATAAAATGCAAGACATGTTGTTTGATTTGGCGAGGCGGATTCGGAAACCTTAGTAATTTTCCATTACTTGTTTTCAAATTGTTTAGTTTAGTTTATGTTTTTTTTTGCACAACACAAATACGAAAATTGGAACTAGGTTAAGATAAAATTGGGTTAAACTATAAAATCAAATTTTTGCAAACACGTCTCCCTGTGGATTCAACCTCGCACTTGCACACACTTTATTGCACACGACTCGTGCGCTTGCGAGTACAATTAAATTTGTACATCACCAATCCAGTATACCATGAACGCACCAATCACATAGAACTCGACTGTCACCTTGTCAGGGAAAAGATTCAACAAGGTGTTATACATACTTTACACGTTTCTTCTGCTGCCAACTTAGCTGATATATTTACCAAGCCTCTTGGTTTTGCACAATTTAGTGCTTTGCTGTCCAAGATGAACATACTCAATATTTTTCATCTTGAGAGGGAGTAACAGCAGCTCATCATCAACAAATTACTCTTTCTTATCTTACATACGTGTATATAAGTTAGTTTAGCTTGTTATATCAGCTAGTTAGTTATGTAAGTTGAAACTGTTATGTTAGTTATGTTGTAAAACAGAGTATATAAACTAATGTATTGCTTTGTATTTTGGCAAGTTAATGAGAACAGTTTTGTCTTCAATCTCTTTCTTTCTTTACAATTTGATAGACTTCGTGGTAGAAGAGTACTTGTTATACTTGATGATGTATACCAATTGGAGCAACTCAATGCCATAGCTAGAAGTCATGACTGGTTTAGCCCAGGAAGTAGAATTGTTATAACAATTAGAGATGAGCAATTGCTAAAGGCGCTTCAAGTGGATGAAGTATATACAGCAGAAGAAATGAGTGAAAAAGAATCGTTAGAACTCTTAGCTAGCATGCTTTTAGGAATAACTCCCACCGAAGATTATATAGAATTGTCAAGAAGTATCGTTGCTTATTTTGGAGGATTACCACTAGCTCTTGAAGTTTTAGGTTCTTTTCTATTCTCGAGGAGCATGCAGGATTGGAAAGACACATTGGAAAAATTGAAAAGGATCCCTATTGATCAAATTCAAACAAAGCTTAGAATAAGCTTTGATGCATTAAGTGACAGTA
>NC_081545.1:19796144-19815422 GCF_901000735.1 Corylus avellana | reverse complement strand
TTGGCCTCAGCTAAATTAATGCATTGGTTGGCTCAAATATTTGTGAGAGGATTAGAAAAATTGGGCATTTTTTTTTTTTTTTTAAGGGTTAATTTCCTTTTTAGTAGTTAGGTTTGCAAATTTTTATTTTTTTCTACCAAGGGTTCAAATCCTATTATAAATGGTACCTAACTTACAGAAAAAGACTTTAGTACCTCCGTTAGGTCCGTCACACATGTCATCACATACAAATGTCATGTGTCCTAAAAAATAAAAATAATTAAAAAAACTAAACCCTAAACAAATAAAAAAAAAAAAAAAAAAATTTTGAAAATTATGGGGTGGCCGAAACCACCCCCAAAGTCCGATCTGGGGTGGCTCAGCCACCCCCAAGACCTTTGGGGGTGTTTCGACCACCCTTTTTTTGGCCATTGGGATGGCCGAACCACCCCCAAACCAGCCTTGGGGGTAGCCAAAGCCACCCCCATGGCCAAAATCGGGGTGGCCGAGCCACCTCGAAGTCCTTTGACGGTGGTTTCAGCCACCCCCTTTTTGGCCATTGGGTATGGCCGGACAACCCCCAAGGCCTTTGGGGGTGGTTCGTCCACCCCCAAACTGGCCTTAGCCACCACCAATGGCCGAAATGGGGTGGCCGGGCCACCCCATAATTTTTATTTTTTTAAAGTGTTTAGTTTTTTAATTATTTTAAGGGAAAAATTCACATACCCCCTCAAACTACCACTCAATTAACAATGTCTCTCCCAAACTTTCAGTTGTGACAATGTACCCCTCAAACTACCAAAATATTGTCAATGTTCTCCCAATGACGAAATTACCTTTAGTAAATTTTTTTTTTTAAAAAAAAAAAAATACTAAAACTTATGGAAAAAACCTAAACCTAACAAAAAAAAAATTCCTTTTTTTTAGATTAAAATTTTTTCATTTAAAAATAAATAAATTTTTGTTTTTTTTTTTTTTTTTCGAATTTATAGATGGTATTTTTGTCTATAATGACATTTTTATCTTTTTCCTAGTTTTAGGGGGGACATTGACAATGTTTTGATAGTGTCGGGGGGACATTGTCACAATTAAAAGTTTGGGAAGACATTGTCAATTATGTGGTAATTTGAGGGGTACGTAGACTTTACCATATAAATTATTTTACAAGAAATGACGCGCAATTCAAATTAATAAAAAGATCCTTCAAAAAAAAAATTAATAAAAAGAGGTAGAAAATTCGAATGATGAGGCTCTTTGCAATAAAGCATGCATTAAATTAATTCGATAATCCTAATTAATCTGATGATTTTACTATTTGTGTCTATGTTATCACAATACCGAATAGCCTGTAGGGATAAACATGCGCCTATTTTTATTTAAGATATCTAATTATTTATTTCTAATTAAGTTAGAGCCAATGTTGCACTACGTACGGTACTGCAAGGGTGGTAAGTTTATTCGTATTATTAGGAGTCCATCTTTGGGTAGAGGTGGGAGTTATATCTCTTTGTAATTCTCGTATTTATAAGTGTGATTTAAAATATCTAAATTCCCTTGAAATTCAACCATCCATCACATAACATCTTATATTTTGCTTTCTTCATCAATCATTCACGTAACGAATTTAACATGGACAGTAAATTCTATGGCCTACGCGTCCGAATCCTGACAAACACAAGCAAATCACAACTTCTTCTATTACTCAGCTACCCTACCCGTTTCAGGTATTGTTTCTAACAAACTCTTAATGAGAAGAATAGCGCTATTCTTATTTAAGCCGACATAAAGGCTTGGATGGTGTCTTTGGAGGTTAATTTGATAATGAATTTATCTTATGCTTTTTTTATGGTGATCCACTTACCAAGTTTTTCTATTTATATTTTTTTTTTTCCGTTCATTTTCAAAATATGCAACTTTCTCTAAACTTTGTCTAAATATTCTTATTATATATGGAAATTAATATTCTTTAATAATATCCCTAATTGAACTTTGGGTTAAACCCATTATTGAATATGAAACACCTTTATAATATAAAATAACGATTACAAAATGACTTATTTTGAATCAACCACCTTAAATTCATCCTTCTTTACAATTTTTTCAGAACGTGTGACTATTAAATGTGTCACATTCTTGTCCAATTGTTTCCGGACTTCAAAGATATCAATTTTTTTTTTTTATTCTTTTCTATCTTGTATATCCTTTTTCTACTCCGATTGCAAACTTTTGTGAGAGGTGAGAGTACTACTTCCGCTTTTGCTTTACTGCGTTCCGCATTTTTTGAATAGTGTTATGCATCTGCAAAAAAATTCAACATGAGAAAAATTTCATTTTAAAAAAGGAAATATATATATACTAAATTCAAGGAATTAAGTTTCATTCGTTCGGTTGTGAATCTTGTGATCTAACATGCATAAAAAAGATTTTTTGATAGTTAACTAAAGTATAAGGCAGATGGGGTCCCTTCCTAGTCTTCTCTCTCGAGACGGCTAGTGGTGAGGGTTTTGTCTCCAACTGGTGACAGTTGTGGAGGGTGTGGCAAATTGACAGAGGAAGGCGGGCAAGCGTACGATAGATTGGTGAAGGAAAGAAAGGGCATAGATGGCGGAGAGTATTGCAAACCTGTATGGAAAACTTACGTTACTAGAAGGAGAAAAGAAGGGAATCACCATAACGGAGGGGGAGGTTGAGGAGGCAAGGGCTCAAGGCGGGAGGTGTTTGATAGGGAGACTATGGATAGAGAAGATGGTGAATAAGGAGGCTTTCAAGACCGTGCTATCTAGAGTTTGGCGAACAGGCCGAGCAGTAACCTTCCAGGAGCTGAATGACAATGTGTGGCTATTTGAGTTTGAAGATGAATTCGATATGAGGAGGGTCTTAGATGGCCGGCCATGGTCTTTTGATCGTCAAATTCTGGTGCTTAATGAATTTGATGGTTGTATACCACCCACAAAAATGCAGTTCTCGCACTCCCCCTTCTGGGTGCAGGTGCATGAAATGCCATTACTTTTCATGTCTAAGGGGATCGGTGAGAAAATTGGGCGTCGTTGGGGCAGTTAGTGGTGGTCGATGTTGCGGGAGAAGGTGTGGGCTGGGGACGGTGCTTGTGGATTCGAGTGGTATTGGATCTCACAAAACCTCTTGATAGAGGGAGGGCCCTCAATCTGGCAGGGAAATCCTACTGGGTTATTTTCAAATACGAGAAATTGCCGTCGATGTGCTTCGACTGTGGAAGAATCATTCAGGGAGAAAAAAGATGCCCAATAATAAGAAGTACTAGGCGGAGCTCACCAAGAGACAAAAAGCAATGGGGAGTTTGGCTTCGGGTGGACGATAGGCGAAAAAGAACTGACAGTGGCTTCTATGCTTCTGCCGGCGACGAGGGGTCGCCGGGCAGCCAGGAGGGGGAAAGAGACGCAGGTGACGGCTACCCCCGGAACCACAATCTGAATATGGGAACTAACGGATCTCACGGTAACCCTACCTCAGGGACCAATAGGAGTCAAGGGACAGGATCGGAAGATTCTGGCTCTTGCCATGTTGGTCTCAAAGGAGGGATGGAGGAAACGGAAAAGGAGGGTGAGGGAGATTCGGTCGAGCAGATTATGGGCGCAGAGGTAGCAGATATAAATGGAAAGTCAGGAGGAGGGCTTAAATGGGGAAAGAAGGAGTGTGGGGGAGAATCAACAATTGGTGACACGTTAAATAAGGAGAGAATCATGTTGGGTGACGAAATGGGGCCTCAAGAAGGGGCCAACATGGATGTGGGGAATCATAGTCTACCCATGGATGTCACCAATAGCCCAAGCCTAGAGCCAGCCCACGAATGTATGGTAGGCCCAGTGGGTAGCAATCTAAGGGTATGGAAAAGGAGGGCCCGGGTGGGGAAGAAAATTGTTCAGCATTCGGCCAAGGAAAGTGGAGCATAACAAATGGGAAAAGGAAGGGGACTCATCACGACAAGGGTGACAGTGCAGGGAGGAGAGGGAAGCGAAGTAAAGGGGATATTGTGGTGGACACCCAAGAAGATAATGTGGCGGCGGCTATTATACAGCCCCGCCAGTCTCAATGAGTCTCCTAAGTTGGAACTGCCGAGGGATTGGGCACCCTCGGGCAGTTCGGGACCTTTGTCAATTGACAAAGGAAAAGAAGCCCACCATTTTGTTTCTTATTGAAACAAAATGTCGGAAAAATAAAATGGAATTAATAAGAGTGAAGCTTGGGTTTGAAGGGATGTTCGTTGTGGAACCCAAAGGAAGGAGTGGAGGGCTTGGTCTCTTTTGGAAGGAGAAAGACATGCTGGAAATTCAAAACTATTCCAGAATGCACATCAATGCTATGGTGAAAAGTGGGGATGCGAGAAGTGGTTGGAAGCTAACTGGTTTCTATGGCCAACCAGATTGGACCAAGCGGCATGAGTCATGGGCGTTATTGAGACATCTCAAACAGTTTTCCCCGCTTCCATGGTTATGTATTGGGGACTATAATGAGATTACGGACCAAAGTGAGAAAGTGGGAGCTAATCTTCGGAAGGAGGCGCAAATGGGTCAGTTTAGGGAGGCTCTTGATGACTGCAATCTTAGTGACCTGGGCTATATTGGGTCGAAGTTCACGTGGAACAATTGTAGAGAAGATGATGGGTTCATTAAGGAGCGGCTGGATAGGGCCACAGCCAATACCGGATGGTGCAATCTTTTCAATACGTTTGAGTTGCGGGTGCTGGCTGCACGTACTTCTGACAATAAGCCCCTATTGCTCACTTATAGGGACAAAGACGAAGCCTTGGCAGGGCCCTCTTGAGGATCAAAGTTTGAGGCAAGATGGCTCCACGACGAAGAAGCCAAGGCGATCATCAAAAATGCATGGGTATCCGACCAGCTGGGAGGGTCGGGTATTAATAGTGTGCAGGAAAAATTGGCTTCATGCAAAGCTGCTTTGCGTAAATGGAGTTGGCAAAATTATTGGCATGTAGAGAAAAAATTAAAGGAGAAGACTAAGGAGTTGGCAGCGATACAGCAGCAGGAGAATCCGGCAAATGTGGGCAAGATTAAATTGTTGCAAGGTGAGATTGATGTTCTGCTGGAGCAAGAAGATACGCGGTGGAAGCAATGGGCCAAACAAAATTGGTACCAACATGGCGACCGTAATACCCCATTCTTTCATGCATGGGCAAGCCACCGACGGAAAATCAATCATATTGGGAAGATAATCGATGAAGGGGGGAATGAGTGGAGTAAAATAGAAGATATTAGCAATGCCTTCATTGAGTTCTACCAAAATCTGTTCACTACCGGGGTGGTCCAGGGAGTGGATGAGTGCTTGGCTGGGATGGAGGGGAGAGTCACGGAGGAGATGAATAATATGCTTCTCAAGCCGTTCACCCAAAGTGAAGTGGAAAGTGCCTTGCATCAGATGCACCCTTTAAAGTCTCCCGGACCCGATGGCATGTCGATGGTGTTTTACCAACATTCCTGGGGCATGATTAATAAGGAGGTATGTATGGCAGTGCTTGATTATCTGAATAACGGACATTTTGATTCCTCTATCAATGAGACCTATATCACTTTAATTCCAAAGACCAAAGATCCCACACCTCTTACTGAATATAGGCCTATCAGCTTATGTAATGTCATTTATAAGTTGATTGCTAAAGCCCTAGCTAACAGGATGAAGAAGGTTTTGTCACAGATCATTGCACCCAATCAAAGTGCATTCATTCTAGGCCGATTAATAACAGACAATATCTTGGTGGCTTTTGAAGCCCTTCATACGATGGATGCTAGAATGTCGGGTAGGAAAGGGTATATGGCACTCAAGTTAGACATGAGTAAGGCCTATGATCGGGTCGAATGGGCTTTCTTGGAGGCTATTATGGTAGGATTGGGATTTACAGTGGAATGGGTGGAGAAAGTGATGACGTGTGTACGCACAGTCACATATTCTATCCTTATCAACGGCCAACCCTATGGGAAAATTGTGCGAACTCGGGGTATACGGCAAGGTGACCCATTATCTCCTTACTTATTTATTTTATGTGCAGAGGGCCTTAGTACCTTTATGAATAAGGCGGAACGGGAGGGAAGGATCTCAGGACTCCCCATTGCCCGAAGAGGAACGAAGGTAAATCACCTTTTATTTGCGGATGATAGCTTACTCTTTTGCCGGGCTAGTATTTTGGAGTGGGATCGTGTACAAGAAGTGTTGGAGGTGTATGAGAAAGCCTCGGGTCAACAATTGAACCGAAGCAAGACATCTATTTTCTTCAGTAAGAATACCAAGACTGAAGCCAAAATGGTCAATCTTGCTGCAGTAGGGGTGAACTCCACGGCGAGGTACGAGAAATATTTGGGTTTAACGGCTTTAATCTGGTGATCAAAGGTGAGTGCCTTCACGAGCATTACGGGGAGGATTTGGGATCGCATAAATGGGTGGAAAGAGAAGTTCCTCTCGCAAGCAGGGAAGGAAGTTCTTTTGAAGGCCGTGGTGCAGTCAATTCCAACATACACAATGAGCGTTTTCCAATTGCCTAAAACGCTTTGCAGGGACATTAATTCCATGATGGCTAAATTTTGGTGGGGGCATAAGGAGAATGATTCGCGGATTGCATGGATGAGCTGGCACAAGATGGGATTGGCAAAGGAGTGTGGTGGGTTGGGATTTCGTGATCTTGAAATGTTCAACCTCGCACTCCTCGCCAAGCAAGGTTGGAGATTATTGAATAATCCCGACACTTTAGTTGCTACTATTTTTCGGGAGAAATATTATCCCCAACGGGATTTTTTGGGAGCAAATCTGGGGAGGAAACCTTCATACGCGTGGCGAAGTATATGGAATGCTAAAGGCTTACTCAATGAAAGTTTAATGTGGCGTATTGGTAACGGAGAATCAGTAAGGATCTGGGAAGACCGTTGGCTTCCATCTAGGGGCTCACATAAAGTTCAATCTCCAATCAAAGTTTTACCTAGAGATGCCAAAGTGAGTACTCTCATTAACTCAGAAACTAAATGGTGGGATACGGCCTTGGTGCAGAATGTGTTTACTGAAGCCGAAGCCAGGGAGATATGTGGAATGGTGGTGTGCCCTACTACTAGAAGAGACCGATTGGTCTGGGCAGGGGGGAAACATGGTGTATTTACAGTGCGGAGTGCCTATCACCTAGCAAAAGAAATTGGGCAAAGGGAAGAAGGGAGCTGCTCCAAGGAAAATTTGCTTAAGAAGGTGTGGAAAGGGATATGGAAGATCCAAGGAGCAAGTGTGGTTAAAACCTTCATGTGGCAAGCATGTAATAATATTTTGCCCACCAAGGAGATGCTGTATAAGCGAAAGATTGTTCAAGAGCCTTCTTGCCCGATTTGTGGTTTGACAAATGAAACGGTAGGCCATATACTTTGGAGTTGTCCATCGGCTAAAGATGTGTGGACTGAATGCTCTCCCAAAATCAGTAAATGTTCCAGCATTGACGATGATTTCAGTGCTATTATAGCCCACCTGTTGAAGAGACTGGATGCGGACCAGCTACAACTTATGGTGGTAGTAGCTCGGCAAATTTGGCTAAGGAGAAACTCGGTGGTGTTTGGGGGGGAACTGACTGACCCAGGTACTCTCATACGTTGGGCCAAGGATCAAGTAGAAAACTGGTGCACATTCTCTAAACGAATACCAAGGAGGGAGGTAGTGTCGGGGCCAATTCCTTCTGTTGCATCGACGAAGCCACCTCAGGGCTACATGAAAATCAACTGGGATGCTTCGGTAGACAAACGGCGGAACAGGATGGGCGTTGGTGTAGTGGTTCGTGACCATGACGGAAGAGCTCTTGTTATGTTTTGCACGAGCAAGGAGTATGTGCAGGACCCATCGATGGCGAAAGCCATTCCAGCAAGGGAAGCGGTGATGTTGGCACAACGATTCGAATTACGGCATATCATACTGGAAGGGGACTCCTTAGAAATTGTCCAAATGCTGCAAAAGGAGGATGGATGCTGGTCGATATATGGGCAGGTGGTAAATGACACAAAGGAGAGATTGCATTCATGGCAGGGGTGGGGCATTCAACACGTGAGCAGATCGGCCAACGGTGCTGCCCACCAACTCGCCAAGCTGGCTCTCGGGTGTGATGCCGCTCAGGAATGGATGGGGCCTTTCCCACAGTGTGTGCAATCTATTGTATCCAAGGAATGCTGAGTTTTTAAGCTCTTTTAATGAATACCATTTCAAAAAAAAAAAAAAAAAAAGTATAAGGCAGATAAAATACAAAAATACAAAATATATAGTAAATTTGATCTAGTGTCTCATTAGTGTTTGTGTTTACCTTCCTATATATGGACAAGCAATCTCTTTAACCAATATATTCACACAATGTGTGTGCACACTATGCATATGTATGTGTCTAAGAAATAAAGTTTGTTCAACAAAAAGTTTGCTCAACAAATAACAATTTTGTGAGTCTCTCTACAAGTTCTTTTTAAAAAAAGAAATCGTTAATATTATATTTAGTCTCAACTAAACAAAACAAAATTAAAACTATTTTCTCAAAGTATTTCCTATTGAAACGCTTTCACTAGAAAACAAGCAAGAACCTAATCTCTACATTATTTCTATAAAGTAAAGATTATTTCTTGTAAACTCGTAATGATCAAAAATTCAGGAAAGAAGCAATAAAATACATAACACTGATTTGTTAATGTTTTTTTTTTTAACAGAAAGTTCATATACCCATCAAACTACTATTCAATTGACAATGTCCTCTCAAACTTTCAATTACGACAATATTCCCTCTGTTAGAATTTCACTAAATAAATTTGTCTTACTCCATAGCATGTGAACAATAATGAAAAGAATGTAAAAACATACCTTCTTTGTTAGAAGATGAGTGATAAGTGCCAACTATTGCATATTTGGACCCCTTTATTTACATTAGTTAATTCTTTAGCTGTGTCATTATTTAATATTTTGTGTTAGTTTTGTGTTTTTAGTATTTTGTAGGTCATTGAAGAAAAACTACAGCTTTAAAGGGAAAAATGCAAAGTTTGGAAGAAAGAATACTTTGAGAAGACCTAGATTGTGTGGTTAAGTCTAATCAAATCCAAGAAAAGGTTAAATCAGATTAAAGTTCAGATTGGATAAGATTTCGGATCGGATTCAAATTCAGATTCTGCACACGTCTTAGTATTTTGACCATAACTCTCCGCTCAAATATCCGATTAAAGTGATTCAAATGGCATTGGAAAGCTAACTCAAAATACTACAATTTGTTATGAAATATGATTTTCCTAATTCGGACGGTTTCTATGCCAAAATCGCCCCGAAATTATAGGATACAAATTTGGACGAATCCTATTCCGATTTCAGACTTCTATTTTGACTGGGAGACAGACCTCCGAATTAACTAGGTTTACTTGGGCTTCTAGGACTTCCCTAAGCCTATAAATAGACTTCTTTGCATTCAAGAAAAGAGACACAATCCCAGAGAGCAAAATTCTTTTGTTTAGTTTTTCTTTAGATTTAGGTTTAGGTTTAGATTTTATGTTTATGTGGAGCTAAATTCCCAACTAAGGTTGGGGATAAAGCCTCACCGATGAAGAACATCAATACTTTTATGTAAGTTTTTATTATTCTGATTTTATTGGGTTTTATATTTTAATTGTTTTACTTCTAATCAATTGTATGGAGTGATTCTTGGATATCTCTTGTGATTCAAGGATACATGTGATGATTTGAGATAATTTCATATGATTGATTGCTTGGCTTTTAACTCATAAAAATTGGATATCCCTTGTGATTTGTTCTATGGATACATCTGGTGTTTCAATTGAATTTGGCTTCCTTTTGTAATTTGGTCAATGAATGGATACATGGGATGGTTTCGATTAATTCTTTGAAGCATAGTAAAACATATCTATGATTTAATTTGTGAGAACTTCGGATTAATATTGATGAACATAAAGTATGTTGTTATGATTTGGTGAGTGTGAATTCCTAAACCTTAGTACCTTTATCCTTAGATTTACTTATTTTATTTAATTTATGTTTATCCTTTAATTTTCAAAACTCAAAAATCAAAACCCTTTTGGAACTAGATTAGGATTTAATTAGTTTAGATATAAATTGCTCTTTCAAAAATACAATTCTCTGTGGGATCGACCTCGCACTTGCAATCCATTAAACTACAATTGATTCGTGCACTTGCGAGTTAAATAAATTTGCACAACAAGTTTTTGGCGCCGTTGCCGGGGAATTGTTCAATTTTTTAAACCAATTTATTTCTAAATTAGTTTTATTCTTCTACTAGTTATAATTAGGATTTTATTTTTCTACAATTTGTTTTATTTTATTCGTGTTACTAAAAAAAAAAAAAAAAAAAAAAGATTTTTCTTGTTGTTTTTTGTTTTGTTTGGCTTGTTTTACAGTTCTGCCGCAACACCTTCCGCACATCAGTATGATCGAGCGTACTCACAGCAAAGGCAGCAACTGCAACAGTTCCGTAGATCTTTGCCAAAAATTTATTTTTGGTCCTTTTTGTGAGTTTTTAAATTTTAGTTTTATTTTATTTTTTGTTAGTTAGTTGTTTTATTTTATTTTATATTATTTTATTTTAAAAAAAAAAAGAAAAAAAAAAAGGGAAGAGGTTAATGCTTTATGTGGGATATTTGCATGCTAAAAAGTGAGGGGGAAGCATGAATTTTCATTTTAATGATTTTAATGCCTCTCCTAGTTATAGGACACCAGCTCCTACCAACTATCCTCAAAATTTTTACCCACATAAACCATGTTCATTTTGTTTCAATCCTTATCATGAGGAAAACAATTGTCCAGATCTGCGAGCTGAGCTCGATGACTTATGGGACAAGTTATACCAAATCAGAGCAGCTAGATCTAACTTTTCATATGAACAAATGAACACCAGTTTCTCCAGCCTGGGGTTTGATTCAAATTTCAATTGTTATAACTCGGACTGGAGCAACCAATCTAATTTCTCATGGTCAGCTCAAGCTACAGGAAATTATGCTCACCAATTTGATGAATTGCACCATTCAGAATATCCGCAGTTCGATCATCAAGCTCAACCTCCTATTTATCAGTCTACCACTCAAGAGCCACAGCCTGCACCACAGTCATCACTGGAAGACATGATGAAAACATTAATAGAAAAAGTCGACCAGTCCAACTCCCAAGCTATACAAGAGCTCAAGAATTCCAACTCCCAAGCTATACAAGAGCTAAAAGGTTTTACCAATCAAGCTGTACAGGAGCTGAGGAATTCCAACATGGCTAATGGTAGAGACATACAAGAACTTAAGCAGGCCATGTCCAAGTTAGAAGGACAGATTGGTCATCTAGTTGCTGACTTCAACAGAATAGAGGAAGAAGAGCTTCAAAGTCAGCTGATGGCTGAAAGGTATTACATGATTGATGAGGATGATTCCGAAAATTCTTATCATGAGCATGCCCAAGTCACCATCACACTAGAGAGTGGGAAAATTGTGGATAACAAAGAGGAGGAAAAGAAAGAGAAGCAAGTTGAACATCCTGAGCAAGTTGAGCACCATGAGAACAGTGAGCCACCAACAGATCCTGATCTACCCAGTGACATGGAAGTGAGTACTGAAGCTCTTGCCTGCATCACTGTCCCTCTTAAGACATATCAAGAGCCCAAAGCTTCATCGCCTGAATGTCTCAAAGAGCCATCTTATGTCAAGATACTCAAAGACTTGTGCACACATGCACACAAATCTAGGAACCACTTTCCTAAGAAGATCCCTCGAAGCAAGCTAGTCTACAAAAGATGGCGAAATCTCCTTCCAGAGGGGTATGAAGTTTTGAAGAAGAAGGGGTGGAAGGGATTGGTTGGACATCCGTATGATCGGGGAAAGTGCTGTAAAGTTTTATCCTCCAGTTTATTTTCTGCACTTCACTCCACAAATTCTTTCTTTCCTTTTTCATTATATTGCATTTCTTTTTATTTGTTTTTGTTTCTAACAGCAATTAATCTTTTGATGTTTTGTTTCTGTGAAAAAAATATATATATATTGCTGTTAGTTTTTGTTGACAGGTGTTTTGGTGTTTAAGTTTGGAGGACGCCCTAGTCTTGTTCACACTTCGATTTCCTTACTTCCGGTAATGTATTTCTATACTACACATTGAGGGCAATGTGTAATTCAAGTTTGGGGGTAACACTTTGTCTGTTTATTTTTGTTCTTATTTGTTTATTTGTCTTTTTGTGTTAAAAAATTTAAAAAAATAAAAAAATAAATTATGCTATGTTTTTGTCAAGTTTGAGTTAAACTGTGACTGTGGTTTGCATTTCATTAGCTTGCTTAAAGGGTTGAACAAATTATTATGTCATTAGGAGTCTGAGTCCCTTGACTTATTTTTGGGTAAAAGAGATTTCACTTGTTTTGAGATAAATTTTCATGAGTACATTAGCATGTTTTCTATGAGGTATGAGGTTTGAGCTTAGGCTTGTTCTCTTTGAGATTTGTTGGATGACCTATTGATAAATAACCATTGGCTTGCAAGATATAAAAAAAGAAAAATAAATAAATAAAAAAAAAAAGAGAAGGAAAAAGAAAAGAAAAGAAAAATCATGTTGAGTTTTCATTGAGTAACCGGACCTCTTGCCTTATTAAGTATTGAGAGTTCGCGTCAAAAGGTGTGAAGTTCAGTGTTGATTTATGATATGGCTAGTCTGGCTTCGTAGCCTTTTTGACTTAAGTTAATAAGCACTTAAGGATGTTCTACATCTAGTGCCCTAAAGCTACTTGGCTTGGGAGTCATTGGCCTAACACTTGTTACATGAGTCAATTAGAAAGCTTAAGGGAGTTAGACATTGCAAAGCCTATAAAGAAAAAAAAAATGCATATCTTGCCTTGGTTGTTTCATTTGTTAGGGATTCTTTCAAATTTTATGGAACTTATCTTGAGTTTAAACTAAAAGCTTCATGATTATGTGCTAATTACACTTTACACATTTTAGAACATATGAGGTCTCAATTGTCCATTTATGAGTAATTTGATTTTGGATTTCCTTTTGACTGTTATGATGGTGTTTGTCTTTTTAAGTTTGCTCATGAATAAGAACCATGGTTTATGTGAAACTTCTTTCTTGTTAACAACATAGTGCACAATGTTTGTGGGTATCATTCCTGTTAAGCCCTCACGAGACTTCACTCATCCACTAGGGATGCCTAGGGGTTTAAAAGGCTTGTTGCATATGCTAAATGCAATCGTCTCTCCCACGAAAGAGGATTTATGTTTCTTGCTTTCATTTTATTTGTCGTTTTGTTTTGCTAAGGGACTAGCAAAATGTAAGTTTGGGGGTGTTTGATAAGTGCCAAATATTGCATATTTGGACCCCTTTATTTACATTAGTTAATCCTTTAACTGTGTCATTATTTAATATTTTGTGTTAGTTTTGTGTTTTTAGTATTTTGTAGGTCATTGAAGAAAAACTACAGCTTTAAAGGGAAAAATGCAAAGTTTGGAAGAAAGAATACTTTGAGAAGACCTAGATTGTGTGGTTAAGTCTAACCAAATCCAGGAAAAGGTTAAATCAGATTAAAGTTCAGATTGGATAAGATTTCGGATCGGATTCAAATTCAGATTCTGCACATGTCTTAGTATTTTGACCATAACTCTCCGCTAAAATATCAGATTAAAGTGATTCAAATGGCATTGGAAAGCTAACTCAAAATACTACAATTTGTTATGAAATAGGATTTTCCTAATTCGGATGGTTTCTATGCCAAAATCGTCTCGCAATTATAGGATACAAATCTGGACGAATCCTATTCCGATTTCAGACTTCTATTTTGACTGGGAGACAGACCTCCGAATTATCTAGGTTTACTTGGGCTTCTAGGACTTTCCTAAGCCTATAAATAGACTTCTTTGCATTCAAGAAAAGAGACACAATTCCAGAGAGCAAAATTCTTTTATTTAGTTTTTCTTTAGGTTTAGGTTTAGGTTTAGATTTTATGTTTATGTGGAGCTAAATTCCCAATTAAGCTTGGGGATAAAGCCTCACCGATGAAGAACATCAATACTTTTATATAAGTTTTTATTATTCTGATTTTATTGGGTTTTATATTTTAATTGTTTTACTTCTAATCAATTGTATGGAGTTATTCTTGGATATCTCTTGTGATTCAAGGATACATGTGATAATTTGAGATAATTTCATATGATTGATTGCTTGGCTTTTAACTCATAAAAATTGGATATCCCTTGTGATTTGTTCTACGGATACATCTGGTGTTTCAATTGAATTTGGATTCCTTTTGTAATTTGGTCAATGAATGGATACATGGAATGGTTTCGATTAATTCTTTGAAGCATAGTAAAACATATCTATGATTTAATTTGTGAGAACTTCGGATTAATATTGATGAACATAAAGTATGTTGTTATGATTTGGTGAGTGTGAATTCCCAAACCTTAGTACCTTTATCCTTAGATTTACTTATTTTATTTAGTTTATGTTTATCCTTTAATTTTCAAAACTCAAAAATCAAAACCCTTTTGGAACTAGATTAGGATTTAATTAGTTTAGATATAAATTGCTCTTTCAAAAATACAATTCTCTGTGGGATCGACCTCGCACTTGCAATCCATTAAACTACAATTGATTCGTGCACTTGCGAGTTAAATAAATTTGCACAACAATGAGTTTGCCATCTTCCTCCCTTTGTCCTGTTGTGTTGTGTGTGTAGAGGGCACTAGTCTCTCAACCCTAATTGTTCCAATGACCTAATAAAGTCTAATGGGCTAACTTCATTTATATATGTAGGGTGAGAGTACATGGCTTCCTCAAGTGCTTATAGAATTGGTCCAGCCCATTATGGACCCAAATATTAAAATGACTATGTCAGTCCACCCAAAAGTAAAATAAAATACAACAATCTCCCACTTGGACTACATAAGTCATTTAATTACCAAGTAACCCAAACTAAGCATCCCAGAACACAATCTGATCCGAATGTGTTTGCAACTACAAGTTAAGAACACATCGATAGGATGTATAACATATAACAAGTATTTACAATCACGTGATCTAGAAAATGGAATGCAAGTATAGCATACAAATAGCACAAATAGTGATCATTATATTTTCAAATGAAGTCCACGGAGACTAATACACAATGTCTCATCGAGACTCACACACAATATCTCGTATCATAACACCAATGCCATAGTTAACACAAAAACACGCAAAACAATATATGGCAACACAAAAGATACTCATTATTTACACATGGCACATAACTCCCACTAACTTAATAGAACAAAAGACTCTAACAACCTCATATGAGTCGCATGTTCCTGAAACACTATAGGAGCCAAAACCCTTGGTCATTGGGTCCGCCAACATATGTTTTGTGAGAGTATGCATAACTCAAATGTGAGCTTTCTCTCTATAAATAAGTACTTTTATGTCCATATGTTTGTATCACAATGACCTCCTAGTATTCCGAGAGAAAGAAAATTGCTGCAGACATAACTCAAAATATCTCTAACGGCATCACAATGGCATCTAGACTACCCAGCCCTAAGATAAAATTCTGCAGCTATGTATCCTGACATGTAGCCTCACAATAAGCTACACATTATGCATGTCTCAATAATTGAGGAAGCTATAAGTGTTTGTACTTTGTATGACACTTTTCCGCGTAGTAGTTCTTCCCCCATCGCAAATACACTACCTGGACAAACAAAATAATCGGCATCACAATATCCAACTACATCAAAAATGTGGATTACCATTACGTTAACACAAAGTCCTTAGCACCCCCGCAAGTACCTTAGTACTTCTTTCCAGCTTTCAAGTGACTCAAGTATTTACCAAGTACACCAACAATATAATCATATCATTTTATGTACATACTTAAGTGTATATCAAGCTGCACACAGTTAACACAAATATGATTGCTTGGAGGTATTGAGACTTAGAAGTTATCACATTTTCACAATATGTGTCTTTCCAAGATAGACATGTCAGGATCACCCAGGATTGAGGATGTCACAATAAATTTATGATGCATGTGAAAACATAAATATGCACTCATAAATATCCTCATTCACCGAATAGTAAGATTTTTATCTTACACACACGTTAGAGTTCGCAATACACATTGCACTCTTACACATTATTTTCATCTCAAATTCATGCTAAAGTCTCTAACACATAATGAACTCTTACGCACTATTTCTTTGTCAAATCCATGCTAGAGTCTGCAACACACAATTGACTCTTACGCATTATGTTTATTTCAATTCCATGCTAGAGTTTCTAACACATAATGAACTCTTACGCACTATTTTTATCTCACATTCATGCTAGAGTCAGCAACACACAATTGACTCTTACGCATTATTTTTATATCAACCTCATGCTAGAGTCCATAATACACAATAGACTCTTATACACTATTTTTTTTTTTTTTTCTTACCAAATTCTATGCTAGAATGCGCAATACACAATGGACTTCTACGCATGATAAACCAAAATAATTAAATATAAAGACTTGAAATAACCCGTCATCGAGAGGATGAGACTAGGTAACTAAGTGCAAAATATCTAACCATTTTCTTCATCGTCCCAAGCAGCCTACCAAATAATAATTTACCGATAGGGCAAAGTAATTATCCATATGAACCTTGGTATAACGGTTCACAAAATAATAACCTTGCATATATTTATTTATTTATTTTGAATAACATCCAATAAAACTCAATAATTTATCATGGCTACTCTCACGATAGGCGAGTATGTAACCACTCAAAATCATTCATTTTGATGTACAACATTATCCACATTGAATCAAACCTAATAATTTATCATGATTAGTCCCACGATAGGTAGATACGTAACCATTCAAAATCATTCACTTTGGTGTATAACAACATTATTCACATTGAACCAGTAAATCCTAATAATTTATCATGATTAGTCCCACAATAGGCGGGTACATAACCATTCAAAATCATTCACTTTGATGTACATAAAAACTATGAACATTTAACCAAAAGTTCATTTATCTCTAAGTGAATATCATTATACATACAAGTAGTTCAACTTCAATTGGAAGATAACAGAAAAATCACAAATATTACCTCAAATCATAATTAAAATGAACATTAGTCATAAATTGTATATTTCATTAAAAAAAAACTTTTATTAGGTAAAAATGGAAAAGAAATCCATTTATATGTCTCACTTAGTCCAAAAATATTTTTACATAACTCATTAAAATGATTACCAAGTGCACCTTTATAATAATAAAGACACAACATATTAAAAATTACTTGATAATCACTATAAAATATTATGGACAAAAAATTGAATTTTGTTCCATTAAATAAGAATTTTATATGCACAAATAATCTCTAGATTTACCCCAAGATATTTTTCAAACAAACTAGAGATTTAACCAATAGACACTAAAATAACATTCAATCAAAATAACACAAAATTATGGCAACCACCAAATTACACAACATGCACGGCATCACTGAATTACAATAAGGGCAATAATGTATCATGTATTAAACATACCGATGCTCTCAAGGTTTGCAAAACCTTTTATTGAATTAACGATAAAATCTAACAATTTATCGCAGTTAGTCCCACGATAGGTGAGAGCATAACTGGTCAAAATCATCAATTTTATATGTAACACAATTATTCGTTCACAAAAAAAAAAAAAAAAAAAAAAAAAAAAACACATTTATTGAATTTGCAATAAAATCCAACAATTTATCACAGTTTGTCCCACAATAGGTGGGAACATAACCGGTCAAAATCATCGATTTTATACACAACATAATTATTCATATTGCACAAAAAATTTTAATCTCAATAAGAATGTATATAAATTCACATACATATCTCAAAACGAATGCATATAATTTCACAAGCAAAAATAATATGTGCACCCTTTTATTATAGCACATACCTGAAAATTAGCATTTGTTCATAACCACATATTTCAGCATTACAAATATTATGAACAATGTATACCAAACAATGTGAATACAAAATACGCATATATTAACATTTTTTTTTTAATATAATACTTACCCCTTTCTTTTCATTTCTCAATATGGGACATAACACTCACAAGTGCATTTATAACAAATCTCTCACTCACGTATGAGTTTCTTTTATATTGACTCAACTCTCTCTTATATGTGAGTCATTTTACAAATCATAGAGTGTCACGTATACAAGAGTTGCATCATTTGTATTTTATCAATTGATGGGGGCATGACCAAATTTTATGAGAATATATATAATTTTCTACTCTCATGATGATACATCTCCAAGAAATAATACTTAAAAACTCTTGACTCAAAAAAACGCTTGTTGTCCAAGACGAAGGAAATAAAAATTTTGGATTTTATGTTCCACATTTAACACGCATGCCGGGAATTGTCAATCCATGCACCATAAAGCTTAAATATTTATGTTGAACATAAATATATTGTATAACACATTAACAATTTATGCTCGACAAAAAATATTTCAATCAAAATAAACATAACATATGATTGAAATAAATATCAATGGAGTTGTCAAAACCCTCATTTTTAGGGATAAAAAATATATATATACTCAAAACCATATGTATACATAAAAAAACAAAACAATGTGTATATTCACAAAAATAAAACACATTGTTGAAATAAATATTGCACAAAAACTTAACAATCTCAAAACAAATACCGCAGTTGAACCCAATCTCCTTTCCGCCAAATCCTCATATCCAATAAATCCAAGTTTATTAAAAATATAAACAACTCATAATTGGACATAAAATGACATGAATCTATGATAAGTTCACACAGATTTAAAAATTATAAAGTGCCACAAGTGTCAAAAGAAATTTAAAAAGTCACGACACATGCCTCAATCTTTAACTTGCTTTGTTTGGTAAATAAGTAAATCAATGTCAATGCAAAAGCCTCATTGCTCCATCTATAGCATGTCCATCTTAACCTTTTTTTTTAATATATATATATATATATATATATATATATATATATAAACGATTAAGACCTTATACTTCAAAATACAAAGCAAACCCAAAATCAGAGAAAAACACACACGAGCCACACTCCAGATTAAGCTGAAACCTCTTTTACACATATTTGATCAAGCTTTGTAAAAAAAAAAAAAGAAAACTGCGTTTATGCTTCAGTTTAATTGCGGTTAGAAATGGGCGTTAAGCCTGAGCATCTAGTAATTGTCACGCATAAACAATGAAATGTTGTCTTTTTTCAGGCAATTTTTTTTTTTTTTTTT
>NC_081545.1:19793454-19796096 GCF_901000735.1 Corylus avellana | reverse complement strand
CCATATTACCATTTCAACCTTTGTTTTGAAATTTTGTCCTTTGGATTCCATTACGAATGAGACATGAGAGCTCACTCGTACCAGGTGCGGACAAGATCTAAAATAGATATAGATATGTCTGTAAACAGTGCAAATACCTACGCCGCCATGGAAATTGTGAGGCCAACCACAAAATAAAATAAAAAACGCTGATTATTTTTTTTTATTATTTTTTTTTTTTTGTTTTTTGTTGCAAGGGTAGCCCATACGATTTTACGAATAACCTCAAAAAGAATAACAATTCAAACGCAAGTCTAACGCAAATCTCATTGTTCCTAATAATAATAATATTTAAAACAACGAGATTTATCACAGCCATAGAGAAAAGAAACATAAGGCTCTGATACCAATTGTTAGAATTTCACTAAATAAATTTGTCTTACTCCATAGCATGTGAACAATAATAAAAAGAATGTAAAAACATACCTTCTTTGTTAGAAGATGAGTTTGCCATCTTCCTCCCTTTGTCCTGTTGTGTTGTGTGTGTAGAGAGCACTAGTCTCTCAACCCTAATTGTTCTAATGACCTAATAAAGTCTAATGTGCTAACTTCATTTATATATGTAGGGTGAGAGTACATGGCTTCCTCAAGTGCTTATAAAATTGGTCCAGCCCATTATGGACTCAAATATTAAAATGACTATGTCAGTCCACCCAAAAGTAAAATAAAATACAATACCCTCTCCAAACTACAAAAAATTGCTAGGATGAGGTTTTGGAAGCAAAACTCTGGATTTGGGTTGGCATGAATGTTAGGGACGAAATCAGCAAAAGAAAATTAATAATAAAATAATTTTCAAAAGCCAAAGAGTATGTTGTATCTTTTCATATCTTATATTTTAGGGTTAAAATAAAATTAGTATTCATTCAATGTTAAGAAAATATAAACAAAATAAAAATTAATTATTTTTTAAAATAATTCAATTTTCAATTTATTCCCTTAATGTAAAGTGTATTAAAACATTCTATCTTATTTAATCATTTTTGGGTATTTGGGTAAGTGATATATTAAGCTACTCAATGACCATTGCATGATGGTGAAAAAAGAATTTGGGGCCAGGATGTATTTGGAGTTCAACCAACTTGATTAGAATAAGACCAAAGATTAAAGAATAATTTTAAAATAATAAATGTACAATAAGTAATGCAATGTAATGTTTATTACCAACACAATAATTACTTCCCAAAACCGCTCAATCCCTGGTAAAAAGTATCTAATCTTTGCCGAGTGATCTATCATTGTGCTCTACCAATTTTTCCCATTGTTTTGCGTGTTTCTTCTCAAAATCGATGGCTCCACAATCGAAGGATGGCAATTTATTGTATGTTTGTCACGTGAATTGTTCTCATTTGGATCACATGATAGTTGCCATTATTCTCATTTGGATCACTTGATAGTTGCCATTTCAGACAAGTACGGTTTGTTGGGTGAAAAGATTTAGAAGATATCGTGGCATGATCCGGTGTAATGGGGTGTGTGCTTGTGGATGCCATGGGTCTAGAGCGGGTTTTAACTGACATGGCAATAAAATGGTAGAGGATGTGGCAGCTGAAATTAGCTCTCATTTATCTCTTATATTATTCGTTTTACTCCCCATTTTTTTTTTTAATTATTCTTTCTTTTTAAATTATTTAATTCTTTAATTTGTATACCCTTACTACTTGCTAGAGGATGTGGCAGCTGAAATAGCTGAGCATGCAAAATGAATCTTTTAAGCAACCTTGTTTTAAAAAACAAAAAGGGTCTTTCTTTAATTTTTTTTTTTTAAAAAAAAAATGTCATATCTTGAAAATTATTTATTTAAAACATCTCACAGGTCATATTTTTCAAAAAAAAAAAAAAAAGAGTCATGTTTTCAATGGTTTTTTTTTTTTATTATTGAAAATAAAATATAAAAGTGAAGAGAGAAACTTAAAATTTTATTTTATTTTATTTTATTCTTTTAGCGAGTTTACAGCACTCACTATTGTTTCTAAATACTATTCACTCTCCAAAAAGTTCTTACCAAATTGGTGAGGCTATTGAAGACCTATTTTGGACCATTTCAACAAATTGGCTCAAACAAGTAGCTAAACTTTAGATGACTTTTTGATTGAGACAACAATAAAAAGATCATTGAGTTATTCTTTTCAATTTAGAGATTGACTTGATAAAATAAAAGTTCTCTTTCTTCAAAAAAAAAAAAAAAAATTACAAATGAACTCGTAAGGTTTGAATAAGTTATTTTATTTCTATTTTTTTCTTGATATTCATTTTTTGCGATACGAAATTCTACTAGTTCACCTTGTATGTAGCCAATTTTGATTACTCATCCCTCTTAATGTCAAAAAATTACGTTTGTTAATGTGTTTTGGGAGGGGTTTTTTGTGTTGTTGATTTGAAACAAATATTCTACTTCAACACATACTTTAAGTAACTCTCAACAAATAGAATCAGAGAAGAGTAATGCTATATATTTGACGCTCATCCTACTCTCATACAACTGAACTAATGTGGCAATCCCCATAAAAGTCCTTGAATCAGCCTCTATTAAAAAAATTTAAAAGCTTATGAACACTGTCATATCAACCCAGTTGTACGAAGTGAGATAAGAGTTGAATATT